>NC_142928.1:14109359-14114359 GCF_046866305.1 Octopus bimaculoides
AATGATAATCATAAACATCTACAACATATTAAGTTTGAACATCAAATTTTTGATAGGCTTAGATGGCTCACATCCTACGCTGAGAACAGTTTCATAATCTGATTAAAAAATGCAAAACTCGTCTTTCAGCCTAGAGTTCATAATTGCTTTATTTTCTTATGCAATGCAAAATGAGGAGAGGTAGGTGAAATAAATATTATTACTACCTGGAAAGTAGTAATAATGTTTCAAACACGTTTCAACTTTCAAAGCTTGCTCTGGTTTTCTTCGATAAATGACTTGAGACCGAAACGTCGCATCTCTTCTCACACTTATGGTAACTTTTATCGGCGAAATAAGAGAAGTATTAGAATATCAGATAAAAAGAGTATCTTGAAGAATTTATTTCGATTCTTTTTGCGGGTTTTGTGCTAAGTTCCCACTGAGATTAAGTGAGGTTTTCGTCCGTTCTAGTCTCAGGCGATAAACTTGCAGAATCATCACAGCGCCCAGCATGATGTTTTACGATACTTCTTCCGGTTATTTGTTTCACGAGTTGATACTTTACTCGGGTCAATTCAGGTAATCAATAGATTCCATTGCGCGGTTTAGTACCGCTATCTTCCCCTTCGCTGGAGTCCACTGGTTCAGGTCTCCAGTTAGTAAATTCTTTCGTTGTTCCCACTAAACTGGGAGAAACACTCAAAAGAGTGATGACCTTGCTTAACTCTCCTAACTAAAATGTAAAAATATTACAGCCATTTAAACTACTTAGCTTCCTTTTGGTTGATTCGGTGCCGATGCAACCCTCACAGCTTATGACTTGTAAACTTGCGTTTCTTCACGGCTTTGCAAGACAAAGACATGTAGCGCTTGTGACATTTGTAAACACATAGAGCAGAAATTTAACGAAATATACCCAAAATAAACTGCACATTTAGGAAAACAACTTATTCTTACATTGGACACCTGAAGGTGTCAACAGGAGTGAGCTCTACTGAAAGTTTATTACCACCACCTGACCCATGAGTATATTTTGTAGAGTCCACTCTATTGTAAGCATCCTGGCCATATGAGAATATCTTCTTCTCATCATTTTCGGATAATGTGAGAAAAGTCAGTCAATAACCAAAAGGTAGTGGCCATAAAGTGGATATCGAATTAGTTTTAACATCATCTAGAATTTGTCTGGAATTAAAATTAGTGGACGATACAAACAGTAATATTAAACTAGCACTGTCGATTACGATGGCTAGTGTTACAATTGATCCGATCAACGGAACAGCCTGCTCGTGAAATTAACGTGCAAGTGGCTGAGCACCCCACAGGCACGTGTACCCTTAACCTAGGTCTTAGGTAGATTCAACATGACACAGAATGTGATACGGTTGTCCTTTTGAAATGCTGTTACTACTAATTTTTGCCAGCTAAGTGGACTGGAGCAACACGAAATAACGTGTCCTGCTCAAAGACAACTCTCCGTCAGGAATCAAACTGATAACCGTACGATTGTGAGATGAAATTCCCTAACCACTAAGCCACGCGCATTTACAACAGTAACGTAGCAACACATAACACGCGTACCCAATTATTTCGAGCAAAAATTGCATTTTTGTAATGTATGTCGTTTGACTAGTCTTAGATGATATCTATAAAAGCAAATAGAACATGCGTGGTCTCATATCTATGCTTTTCTAAGTATCTTTCATCGAGACACAAGTGAAAATTTGTTCAATTAAAGACTGAACTCACGATGGTATCTTAGCTTGGAGTAAATTCACATTTCAATCTACAACGTTTATAACTTCAACCTTTTTGAATACATCGTATTCAGTTATCCAATGTCATGTGCATAATTTATAAACATTTTTTTTTTCATATCGCTTTCCTACCTGTGCATAAAGATGCAATGGCGGTTATGTGTGACATTGTATGATATGCACGATTTTGTTAAAATCATTAACAGTATAACTGAAGTTTATTGGAATTGAAATTCTGCCTCCTATTCAGTAACCCAAGAACTCACCTCCTGAACTATCACGCTCAATCCTCCTTTCTATTCTTCCTTATAAAATAGAATTCAGATTACTTGAGACAAGGAACTTTTTTTTGTAAAATATTCAATATGATAACATTTCTAACGGGAGTCAGTTGGCAGTAATGAATCTAAATATGAGTTGATTTGAAATTTCTGTTATGAGTTCAAATTTCAAAGTTTTTCTACTGTAAGGCGTAAGGTTAAGAAGCTCATTCTTCAAATACATAGTTTAGGGTTCTATCCCACTCTGCGACAATATGAGTAGGTGTCTTTAGTATAGCTTCAGATCAATACAAAGCTTTGTAAATGAAAACGGATTGACTGAAAAAGACGAAAGCTGTTTGGAAGAACTGAGGTAAGGTTAATACATTTTGATGATAGAATCAATCCCTTGCCCAATTCAACACCACCAAATGGTCCAAAGCTAACTTTAGCGGTGTCCACTTAGTTTCAAGTGTTCAGTCTAGCTTTGGAACATTGTTCAAGACTATACTCCTCTGTTTGTCCCCCCCGGTCTTAAAGAAAGTGAAAAGTAACCGGTCTTATACTTCCCTTATCTGATCAAACTATAAATAATCAATAGGTTTACATTCTCAGTAGTGGAGTATCAGAATCTATTGAACGACAGATTAAATCACTTAAACTCAGAATCTATTGAACGACGGACTAAATCACTTAAACTTTCAGTGTTGCTTTACATTTTCCTTATAATAAGTAGCAGTTATCTACTAGGTTCTACCTAATCTAATACAGTTCTATATTTAAGAGATGAGACATGTCCATTATTTACATTATTTACATCTAAAGAATATTTGTCCTCATCTTGTTTGTTGTTAACACAACGTTTCGGCTGATATACCCTCCAGCCTTCTTCAGGTGTGTTGGGGAAATTTCGAACCTGGGTTCTCATTCCTAAGGTATTTTTCGAAGTCATTATTATTATTATTATTATTATTATTATTATTATTATTATTATTATTATTATTATTATTATTATTCAGGTCACTGCCTGGAATCGAACTCGGAATCTTGGGGTTAGTAGCCCACGCTATTAACCATGACGCCATATGCCCACAGGCATCCTATTCAGTAACATCGAAAAATACCTTAGGAATGAGGACCCAGGTTTGAAATTTCCCCAATACACCTGATGAAGGCTGGAGGGTATATCAGCCGAAACGTTGTGTTAACAACAAACAAGATGGGGACAAATATCCGTCAAATGTAAATAATGTAAATAATCAACTTAATCTAGATCTTGTTTGAACCCAATGTATGACTTTGGAAGAAAACGTAGAGATTATTATTACTTTGCTGTATTACAACGGTGAACAAAATAAGCAACATAGATTAAATTTTATTTTCAAAGTTTCCTCCTGTGTAGGCAGAGTTGGTGTGAAATTTATGAACATTACCAAATAAAATAGGGGTTTCCAGCATGAAGTAGCTGAAACTCCTGGTGGGTGCAAAGAGGAGGGAAAGCATATATTTTATTAAAATCGATGTTATAAATAAAATTAATAATTTATTCCTGAAAATAACTTTGATCAATTAATTTTTTGCTTGTCCAAAGCATTTTCATAGATTTGTCCTGCACATCCAAACTAATTTTCAGATTTCAGCCTCTGTTTTATACGTTCTGATTAAAATAGAGATTTTCTTTCATAAATCCGAAGTTATTCTGGTGGATGAAAATAAAATTGGGAATGTGTATCATGAAAGATACGTGCAAACCAGGGAAATATGTCCTGTGTATCACATACAATACACATAACAGGCAAAGGCTTAAAGCACGCTAAGAAGTTTATTCTACGATATTTTATAAGGTTCATTCTGAAAAGAAAAAGATAGTTATTAGAAAACTGATTTGTTTTCGCCTTCAAGCGCAATGCAACCTAGCTGTGTGATGCGAAAATTAAGAGTTTCTTGGGAGCTCGGTGTGTGGAAAATACTGGTATCCAATGAAAAGATATAAGCAATTTCGACTGTCATCTCCAAAAAGCGTTAGTATTGTTTTTGTTCGAGTATTCATGAATACCAATGAGAAGAATGGAACTGAACATGTTCTCTAGCCGCACCTAGGTGTTGTGTTGTGGGCAACGCCGTAAATAAATGAAATACTCATAAGTTTTATAAAGGTTCTCATCATTACACTGTGGAGATATATGATTACTGTGTTATAGTTAGGTGTAGTCTGTGGTTGATAGCCAAATTCTTTACCAAAAGTCTGCCTCTCTTTTTCATATTGGTTGGTGTAGTTCGGTACCTATTTGACGCGGTTATATGCAGCTCGTTCATGACTATTTGAAATATTAATAAATCTGAAAATATTTCAAGTAAATATTGGAGATAACAGTTGAAATATGAATATGATTAAACACATGTTATCTACTGATATTTTGACCTCTGTCACACTGGTTCTTATCGGCGCCGAAATACAAATTAATAATTCAAGTTTTAACCACCGCAATAACAAGACGTCTGCAATCTGATTTCTAGGAAACACTCCAACAATAAATGGTTTTACTAATGGGATATATGAACGCAGCAATTTAAAATTCTTTCACGGCAATCTTCCCTCTTCTATCAACAAATCCACATATTGTAAAGTTAAGTTAATCCTTCCACAAAGAAATCACATAGATCTCTGGCCGGTGCCCTGCACCAGTTTTCGTAGCGATAAGCGGATGCGTGATTAATATCATCCATTGACAAGAGCGTAATATATATCGTAGCTAACTTTTTGCTTTGCCAGAAAGTGAAATTGAAGCCATGTTGAAATACGAGCCATGTCCACAGAAAACAGAACCATTGAAGCGGATTGTATTGAAGAAGCGTGAGTCGCATTTCTAATGCCTTATCTGCTCGGACATTTCATTTATACTTAGTAATTGAAGCACCAACGGATATAACAGTAAAATACGAAAAAGCTGTTATTTTGATGTAATTATTCTCCTTCAGATCAAAGTTTGCATCCTCTGTA
>NC_142928.1:14119359-14164359 GCF_046866305.1 Octopus bimaculoides
TATATGTATATATATATATGTGTGTGTGTGTATATGTATGTGCGTCTGTGTTTGTCCCTCCAACATCGCTTGACAACCGATGTTGGTGTGTTTACGTCCCCGTAACTTAGCGGTTCTGCAAAAGAGAACGATATAATAAGTACTACACTTACAAAGAATAAGTCCTGGGGTCGATTTGCGGTGCTCCAGCATGGCCACAGTCAAATGACTGAAACAAGTAAAAGAGTAAAAAGAGTAACTATGACAATTTGAAGTGGTGGGAAATGCGCAGGATGTGGACAATGAAGAGAGTGGACGTGTTACCCATAGTAATTGGCACGCTTGGAAGTATCAGCACCCAACTACCAATATGGCTAAAAAAAAAAAAAAAAAAAAAAAAACAGTGGTACAAATGTAAAGATAGAACATAGAACACCTAGAATAATCACCAAAAGTTCTCCGCAAGGTTGTTGAAGTGTGATCTGTAAATAAGTATTACTTTAGTCTGCCGGCTGTGGACAGCTGACATTTTCCATCATACCCAGCAAAATAAGCCGAGGGTTGTCATAAGGTAATAATGACAGCAAACAACAACGACAATGACGACAACAACAAAAACGATGACGACAACAACAAAAACGATGACGATGATAACAACAGCAACAAGAACAAAAACGACAACGACGACAAGTAACATAGACGATTATAGCACTCAAATGTGGAAGGGCCGAAATTCGGGCTGAGATGTTAAACGCTTTTAATGGTGAGGGTATGTATACTCTGGCTGCGTCATGTATACAAGGTGGCTTGCTCTTCTGGATTGCAAATGACAATCCGGAGGGATAATCCCATTTTTTAAAGAAGACAGAATTTTCTATTTCAATTCTATATTCAAGAGATGAGGAATTATGTACATCATTTATATTTGACAGTTATCTGTCCTCATTTTGTTTGTTGTTAACACAACGTTTCGGCTGACATACCCTCCAGCCTTCATCGGGTGTTTTGGGGAAATTTCGAACCTGGGTTTTCATTCCTAAGGTATTTTTCGATGTTATAATAATATTATAATATTATTATTATTATTATCATTATTATTATAATAATAATAATTATTAGTAGTAGTATTAGTAGTAGTAGTAGTAGTAGTAGTAGTAGTAGTCGTAGTAGTAGTCGTAGTAGTAGTCGTAGTAGTAGTCGTAGTAGTAGTCAGGTCATTGCCTGGAATCGAACTCGGAAACTCGGGGTTAGTAACCCGCGCTCTTAACCACAATGCTATATGGCGTAGTGGTTAATAATAATAATAAAATCGAAAAATACCTTAGGAATGAGAACCCAGGTTCGAAATTTCCCCAAGTCACCCGATGAAAGCTGGAGGGTATATCAGCCGAAACGTTATGCTAACAACAAACAAAATGAGGACAAATATCCATCGAATGTAAATAATGTAATTTTCTATTTGTAGAAAAATGTCCTTGTTGAGCCTCCCCGGTCAAGTTTACGCTAGATGTCTTGGAAGAGAGATGTAGGGAAATTGTGGAATCCGAGCTAGCTGAAGAACAGTGTAGCTTCAGTACTTGATGCAGTACAACCAGCCAGAGACTCAGTGTTTGAGAAATCGTAGCAAAATTGCCACAATATGTACGCTTGTTTTGTGGACTTCGAAAAGACATATGGCCGCGGGACATACTGTACAAGGTTTTGCAGGAGGCTGAGATACGTGGGCAACTTCTGATTGTTATATGAAAGCCAAAATATTTTGTATTTGGGTAAATGAACTGACATGCAGCCCTTGTGAAAGTGGTATCACGATTAGTGGTTGCAGGATGAGGTGGCTCATATTTTTCAGATGACGTGTGCAACTTAGCTCATCATAGGTGACCTCTACCATGCAATAAAAGGATTCGCTTCTGAGCGCTGCAATTTCTATATTGCTGGGGGTGTGTGTAGTATTTGTGCTTTTTCTTATTGTTGTGGGAATGCAAAATCTTCTCGGTATTGCATTGTGTCAGTTTGTTTAATTAGGGGTGCCTGTTGTAGTCTTGTATTCTGTGTCGTGTGTGTAATGCAAGTTGTGATCTACTGTTGGGTATCTAGCTTGCTGGTTGCTGTTTATTTTTATTGGATATTTTCTAAATAGAGTGTCTTGTGTTTGCCGATTGTTTTCTTTGCGTTGTATTATTGAATAGATAGAGTCTTGCATAGGATGTGGGCTGGTCCTAGGTGAGCTATGTTTTGGATAGTGTGTAGTGTTGAGGACCAAGGCATAGCTTCTACGTTTTTGCTCATATTTTTTATCATGCTCAATGCTCCAATTAATGCTAGTATTGTTTTCACCTTCATGACACTTTCGAGGTCTTTGTACTTTGACAATTTCTCTACGTCTTTTTGGGGTAATATTTTCGTCAGAAGGGTCTGCTATGTCTATCAAAAAGCAGTTGTTTTATACCATTTGTTAGCAGTTTTAATTTTATAATGGCGACACATTACCCACTGTAGATATTGACCAACTCAGTCACGTCTTGATTTTTACTTTACAGGTGCTAAAACCTTACACCCAGAGATTAGATGGCCCACTGTTTCAATCCCATCGTTGCAGTATCGGCACTTTGGTTCTACACCATTTTTCCTCACATTGGCTCGATAGTTCCGGGTCAATAAGCTCTGATCTTGAGTAGCCAAGATATTATTATTATTATTACTATTATTATTATTATTATTATTATTATTATTATTATTATTATTATTATTATTATTATTATTATTATTATTATTTATTTATTTATTTATTTATTCATTCATTTATTTATTTTTTTGATGAAAACTCTCAGCTTATTTTGCTGTGTATGATGGAATGTGTCAGCTTTCCACAGCCAGCACACTAAGGGGACACTTGCTTACTGATCATGCTACAAGAACCCGCTAAGAACCCTTGCAGTTGTAAGTAATGCTGATCTTTGTTGATGTTCTATCTTTATATTTGTATTAATCTTTTTTAGTCCTGTTTGTTGTTATGTACTGATACTTCCAAACGCGCTGTTCGCTCCCTTCTTTGCCCACAACCAGCATATTTCTCATTTCAAATTGTCATAATTCTTCAAATTTTCTTCTTTCTCTTTTATTCTGTTGTCATCGAAACAAGATATGTCGATTAATCATGCAAGTTCTTTTTTTTTTCTGTTTTGATCACCACAACGATGTCAATTCCATTTCTTGCCGAGTGTCTTCCCGACACTGTGTACATTGATAGACCATTAAAATAAATACACCAGATTTGTTCATTTACAAACACTTATAGAGTTAAGTAGAAAAAAAGACCTGCCGAACACGTATACAATCCTGTTTCATATAAGTTTAAAAACTTGAATATCTACAATTTTTTGTATTCAAAATCTGTTACTATCAGTGTTGCTGATATTATTATTATTATTATTATTATTATTATTATTATTATTATTATTATTATTATTATTATTATTATTATTATTATTATTATTATCATTGTAGTTGTTGTTGTTGTCGTCGTCGTCATTGTTCTTGTTTTTTGCTGTTTTTAGAGCTAGGAAGATGCACCGTATACGAATAACTTGTGTTTAAAAAATATTAGATTACGAATTTGACATTTTTTTTCTTCTCTGTGTATCGTATGGCATAGGTTCAAAGAGATGTGGGATTCTGTTCAAAAATTGTTTTCCCCGAGTAAAAATCATTTAAAAATATTTTTGTTTGGTTTGTTTTCTTTTGTACATAATTCAAAATGGCTTCTCGCATCGGAATGCCACGAAGCTGTTGTCATTAATGGTGGTAATACTAATATATAGAGCAAAACACCCACAGCTGAAAAGCAAAAATTGTGAAAAAACATATTATCATGTTAAAGAAGAAAAGGAAACACTAAAAAAAAGGTAAAAAAGGAAGAAAACAAGCAGCATCTAACAAACAGATATACACAGAGAAAAGTATTGACTTTATGACGCAAAATGGTAACAAAATTGATTTAAACATTCTCATCGAAAAGACAAACAAGAAAACAATTCTCACATACAAATCTTGCCGAGCGTAAATGATAGTGACATTAGATGCAGTTTTGCGAATGTTGCTTGCCAAATAACGTCCCTTGATATGGATAAGATACAGTTGAAAAAATTAAAATGACAGCGATGAATCATTAGCTGAAGAATTTGTCCAAGAACGAGTAAAGAAGAGTAAATTTATACATTTCTATCTTACGATGAGTAAAAGGTTTTTCAATCTACCCTCAATACATCGACAGAAAGAACTGCTGTCCTATGTGTAGAGCAATGTGGTACTCATCGTCCGGTGCATTTCATACGAAAATATAAGTTCTAGTATTCTAGCTGAAAGCAAGGATAATATAAAATGCACTTTTTCATTGCATAATATCACATTCTTGCGTTGAACCGTTTATTTTGTCCTTTTTTTTTCATCTGCTTAATTTGGCACTTACATACCCAACATTCGGGTTAATTTCTTCCATCTCCTTTCGTAATTTTTTGCCGTCATAAGTTTCTTCTCCAGACATGCTTTTCCTCTAGAGGTTAACCAAAGCATGCCCGGAGACGAAGGTGCCTGATGCGATACCTCTTCCACGCGTCTTCTATATAAAAACTCTTTCGCTATAGCTATTACGGTTAGAAAAGAAAATTTCTCTTCTCCTATTAGAGGAGACGGTGGAACAATCTTAATAATCGATTCGGCTGACAGCTGTACTCCCTCCAACTGTGACAGTACCTGTTCTGCAGAAACCCACAGGTTCGAGAGACTCGGACACTGTACGAGTACATGCAGAAAGTTTTCGTTGCTCTGCCCGCAACGTGGGCACGTAGGCGAAACCATGACGCCGTGTTTCATGAGTTTGTCTAAAACGATTTGAGCCAGCGTAATCTACGCGAGCATCACGGATTGCTTGATGTTGCTTAACACCACTAACGTGTGTGACGTACCCAAAAAGTTTTCCAGGTTTTGGGAAAAGTCAGGCTTTTCTTATCCCTACTGGGGCATAGAGCGTCACCAACCTGAAGGCTTTACCACAACTGAGAGTTACATCTAGGACTACCAGCCTGCCTTCCGAATCGACAAAGATTGTTGCATTTTCTAGTTTGAGCGCCTTCCCGAGTAGAACTACAACTCCCCTCGCATCTCCCGGTTGACACGGAGAAATGAATTTCTCGTAGTCGTTTAGGAGCGGCGCAAAGTCCTGCAGAGACGAACGAGTGAAGAGGAGCAGAAACAATATACACAACGGCCTGTTCCAAAGAGAGCTATTACAACAGTAATCCCAATTACATCACTAAATACGGCACCGAATTTAATTGAAAATTCACCACTTTCCCCGAGTTAACCGTAGACGGCAATCACACGTCAGAAACTACCCAAGAATGAACCATGTTAGAGAAGTAAAACTATTTAGAAATAATACATTTCTAAATCTCTCAGAGAGATTTATGCTGTAGTGATACAATGAAGTAGTTGTATGCTGTCAACTTAATGTGACAGTCCCCTCAAGGGAATAATACTACTGTTCGTTAGACTTAGGAAGCGGTGCAGCTTCCTAGGTCTAACCAACAGTAGTATTATTCCCTTTTAATTGACTGTCACATTAAGTTGACTGCATACAACGAAGTCAAACTAATCCCTAGAATCAACAAAATTCAATGTATAGAGCAAATATAACGAACGTATGAGAAGATTGTGAGATGAAGAAAGAGTACTGGAAACACTGAAAGGAGAAACTACATCGGAAAAATGCTACTAAGCATTTTGTCAGGCGTGTGAGATACTCAGTCAGCTCACCGCCTTTCTTGATACATTAATTCGTATCAATTTGGAAAGGAGGAGAGTAATTATAAACCAAAGACCATTTAGGAACTTCAAACCATAAAACTCTTTGCAAAATAATAAAGGAAAGATTTATTATCATTAAAATATATATGTATATATATATATATATATATATATATATATATATATATATATATATATATATATATATATATATATATATATATATATATATATATATATATAAATATAAGTTTATTCATGACAGCGATGTGAAAGATGAAGCGACAAAATGATAAACGTTCTCGTTATGGCTTTCTTTAACGTGACCAAGATAAGTAGAGTATAAGGAATGTAGAGTACAAAGATATAACGTTTATTTTGAAGTAACCTAATAAAGTATGTAAAAGTAGACGAAATGTTTGTGAGAACGAGAGAACTGTGAGTAGTAGTAGTAGTAGTAGTAGTAGTAGTAGTGGTAGTGGTGGTGGCGGTGGTAGTAGTAGTAGTAGTAGCAGCAGAATAAACTGATATTTCAGAATATTTTGATATTCAATAGCATTAACATCACTCTCTGTCTCACATACAGACACCTACGCGTACACACAAACACACACACACACACACGCTACGCTTTTTGAAGTTTGCCTGTTGATACATCTTACATGACCAACGTTTAGTTAAATCCAGGCTAACAAAAACGTCGAGTGCAAGGCTGAGATCTCTTTTTTATTTGTTACTTGTTTCAGCCATTGGTTTGAAGCCACCCTGGGACACCGTCTTGAAGGGTTTAGTGAAGCAAATCGACTACAATACTTATTTTACTCACAACCGGGTGTATAGCAGAGGTTACTTATTCATGGTGCTGTGCAGTGGAACAGAACCTGAAATCACGTGGTTCCAAAGCGCGCTTCTTAACCACACAGCCATTCATGAAGAAGTTAAATAAAGCTTGGATAACACTCAGAAATTTCACCTCTGCTTGAGTAACAACTCGTTTTGTTATAGCCATTTGGAAAATAAAAAAAAAACAGAAAATAAAACAAAAGCAAAACAAAAGCAAAACAAAGGCAAAACAAACAAAACAAAGCAAAAAA
Source organism: Octopus bimaculoides (assembly GCF_046866305.1). Lineage (NCBI taxonomy): Eukaryota > Metazoa > Mollusca > Cephalopoda > Octopoda > Octopodidae > Octopus > Octopus bimaculoides. The sequence goes on from NC_142928.1 coordinate 14,126,238, forward strand.
AAAAACGTTAGTCATAACACCTTCAGGAATAGACTGACAAACGAAAACCATCATCTCTTGGACAGTATTAGATATATTATAGGTACTAGCTGAATAGCCCGTTGTTGTCGGGCAATTTTTACAACATAATGTCTTATATAATTTTTTGTTTATTCCATGTCAGAACATACCTTTTTCGACAGATAGGCCTCTTGATCAGGACAGTTTTGTGCAATTTTTCGCATATCTGCGGAATAGGAAAAGTAGAAAAAGTATCAAAAAATAAGTTTCTGAAGTTCTTTCCTTTTGCAAGAAGGTTATGGAAAAAACTTTTTGTCTCATACACTCATTAGCACTTATTCCATCTCCAAATCAAATTTGAAGCGAATCGAATGTTAAATGCAAAAGTTATTGAGCGAATAAAAAGTTGCAATAAAATTGGAAAAAAATCGTTTTTATGCGGCTTTTTGCCCTCTCCTTACAGCCTAAGTAAAATATTTTTCCTTAATAGTAATCCTCGTAACATTTCCCACTAGTTTCTTAAATTTGAAGTGAATCGGTTGAGAAATGCAAAAGTTATTGCAAAAAAATATTTTCCTTATGGAAATTCCCATTCAAAACTCCTATTGATTTTTTTCAATTGGCCGCTGATTTGCAATTATCGATTTTTTTTTCAACAATCTGAGTATGGCATGAGGTTTCCAGACATGAGTTCTACTCACGTGTCAAGTCTCATCAAAATCGATAAAACGATGTCGGAGGAGTTAGCTAACAACTCCGCAAACAAACACAACCACAGACAGAATTCCTCACATATTTAGAAGATTACGGAGCTCAAAATCATCTGCTTCACAGAAAATTCTCATCAACAGCAAACATACTCCAATCTTTACACAATAAGCTCAATCTACATTATTTTCATTATTTATATTTCACGAATATTTGTCCTCATCTTGCTTGTTTTTAACACAACGTTTCGACTGATATACCCTCCAGCCTTCATCAGGTGTCTTGGTGAAATTTCGAACCTAAGTTCTAATTTCTAAGATATTTTTCGATGTTGTTATTATTATTATTATTATTATTCAGGTCACTGCCTGGAATCGAACTCGGAATCTTGGGGTTTGTAACCCGCGCTTTTAACCACTACGCCATATGCCGACGCAAATTTAAAACTGTCTTGGGAATACCAAAGTGAGAGACGCAGAATGAGCGCTCCACTGTGGTTGAGCACTCCAAGGACATGCGTAGTCTTAACGAATTTTTCAGGAGTAATTCAGCATAACATAGAATGTGACAAGGCTGCCCCTTTTGTATTACTGGTACAACTCATTTTGTTTGTTGAGTGCACTGGAGCAATGTGAAATAAAGTGTGCTACTCAAGGATATAACGCCCGAAATCGAACTCACAACTTTACAATCGTGATCCGCATACCCTAGACACTAAGGCACGTGCCTTCACAGCTGCAAGAGAAAATGTGAAGAAATGGAAAAAAAAAATGTACGATACCAGGAAGAATGTCCGCCGTTCACATTGCAAGTCTCAGGTCGAATATACGTACAACCATGCATATGCGCGAATATGTGTGTGTGTTTTATCCTTCATGAGGCAACGCAGTGAAAGTTTTAGCCGAAGAAATTAACATTTGTGCATATTTATATTTTACGGAGATGTACTTGCATAGCAAGTGACCTGATCTGAGATTGTGTGGTGAAACAAAAACAATTGCGGAGTGAAAGGTGTTTATAAGCCATTTAAAAACACACAAAAACTGTTAGATTCACTTCAACATTTAAATTCAATTTGCCAAAATATTTTCGTCGCTTTGAGACTGCGACCTGTTCGCTGACAAAATTCCGTTCTGAACAGAATTTAGATTAAATGTTGAAGAGGATCTAACGGTTTTCGCATATTTTTACGTCAGTTAACTATTCCGAAACGCTAAGTTATGGGTCCATATAGAGACTATTTCTAGTTGTCAAGCGGCGGCAGAGGACAAACCCAAGCATAACGACACGCACGCATATATACATATAATTACTTATCTGAATACTTACTTATATGTATACTTACATATACATATATCTACATATACTTACCTATCTGTGTTAGACGTGTGTGAATGCATGGTTGTGTGTGCGTGTGTGTGTACGTACGCGCGTTTAATCTCGTCACTAATGCTAAGGCTACGGACAACATGTGAAGGATATGCTATGTTCAATTAGGGGTACTTTTTGGTTATCTCACCCCCATTGAAAAACTGGGTTATCTTCCCAACTAGAAAAATTGTTTAACTCAATAAAACAAAAAAAAAATGATAAATTATTAAACATGAAAATTGAAAAAAATAAGACATCTTATTGAATCTCTTTTACTCTATTCTTTTACTTGCTTCACTCATTTGACTGCAGCCATGCTGGAGCGCCGCCTTTAGTCGAGCAAATCGACTCCCAGACTTATTGTTTGTAAGCCTAGTACTTATAATATTGGTCTTTTATGCTGAACCGCTAAGTTACGGAGACATAAACACAAAACGATCGGTTGTCAAGCTATGTTGGGGGTACAAACACAGGCACACACACATATACACACACATACATACACATATGCATATACATATATACGATGAGCTTCTTTCAGTTTCCGTCTACTGAAAGAAGGCTTTGGTCGGCCCAAAACTATACCAGAAGACACTTGCCAAAGGTGCCACGCAGTGGAACTGAACCCGAAACAATGTGGTTGGTAAGCAGGCTACTTACCACACAGCCACTCCTGCGACTATAATAACATTCTTTATAACAAGTCATACCATTTTTAGAAATAATACATTTCTAAATCTCTCAGGGAGATTTATGCAGTAAGTGATACGATGAAATAATTGAATGGTGTCAACTTAATGTGACAGTCCCCTGGAGGGAATAATACTATTCCCTTCAGGGGACTGTCACATAAAGTTGACAACAAATCATACCCTGCTTGTTGAGGAGACCAAAAGTGGACAATGTGTTGAAGTATTGAATCAAAAGAATCTAACCCTTTTAATTAATCTCTTTTCGCCACATAAACTCAGCTTTTTAGTGGGGAGATAAACCAGTTTTTTAACAGCAATTTTTTAATGGATGCCCAATTATGAAAGTCGCTTTCTATCCAATTCGTCTTTCCTATGAAACAGAAATCATTAACAAAACACTGAACGAAACCTAAATACTTGACGATCGAGGAGAGCTACAGAGGCTTTTAAAACTGAGCAGCACCAATCTAAAGTAAGCAAATCTATTCGATCTTTTCGTAGTTAAGTGCGTTGTCCAAAGACTCAACTGTGTTGATGTAACACGAACCAGAGAAATACCTGCGGCTCTATATTACACTATCGATTCAGTCATCTAAATTCTCTCTTTATCTGTTCGTTCAATCGCTCTCTTCCAGTCGTATAGGCTTAAATAGGGATACGTAGAATCACATATATACACTGAAATGCATATTTTCTGCCGCGCAAGTACACATACTTAAATTCATATATATACAACGGCACCACTCAAATGTACGTACAGACACAAACATAGACATTCACATAGAAACACAGGCATATACACATACATATAGAAATAGAGAGACTGTGAGATAGACAGATAGAGAGGCGGGAAAGCGAGAAAGGAGGAGAGAGAGAGAGAGAGAGAGAGAGGAAAAGCGATTAATTTGCAAAATGTCGAAAGGAAGACACACGGATATTGGAGTCAATAATCAGTATCTTCCATTACACACACACGCGCGCGCGCATACATACACACACAACACACACAGACATGCAAACAGATAAATGCATATATAGGCATAAACATAAATACATATATGTATATTTACATATCACTATCTATCTATCTATCTATCTATCTATCTGTCTGTCTGTCTGTCTGTCTGTCTGTCTGTCTGTCTGTCTATCTATCTATCTATCTATCTAGCCATCTACCTATCTATCTATTTATCTGTCTATCTATCTATCTATCTATCTATCTATCTATCTATCTATCTATCTATCTATCTATCTATATCTCTCTCTCTCTCTCTCTCCATCTACCTATCTGTCTATCTATTTATCTATCTACCCGGTCTATCTATCTATCTACCGACCATATCTACACACACATGCACACACACACACACACACACACACACACACACACACACACACACACACACACACACAGACGTACACACACAGACACACACGCACGCACACAAACACATACACGCATATACACCAACGCCACGCACATGCATGCTTCAAGAAAGAGCTTACTCCGGCAATACTTCTTAATTTACTAAAATTACAAATTACTGCCATTTTCTCACAGTTGGAACTGATATGTTTGCTGCATCCGGAGATATTGGCAATGCTAAAAGTATTGGCAAAGATGCAAGTGAGTTGAGTAGGAAAAGTATTGATCCAATAGTCGAGATGCAACCAATTATCCACCGAGTAATATTTAGACATTTTGCAGCCAGCGCCATCTACATATAAATAAAAGACTGGTAGTGTTCTCGAGGAAAAAAAAAAAAAAAAAAAATTTAGAACTCATTTCTTGATATAAAGTAAAGCAAAGAAAAAATGTTTCGCTATGACCATGATGTTGGTGATACTGATCTAATGATGCTGGTCCTGATTTTAAGCGCGCGCATAGTGATGTGGAATAGTGTGTGCAGTGATCATCATCGTCATCGTCGTCGTCGTCGTCATCAGCATCATCGTTGCCGTCGACATCGTCATAATCATCATCATCATCATCATCATTATCATCATCGTCATCAGCATTGTCGTCGTCGTCGTCATCGTTGTCGTCGATGTCATCGTTGTCACCATCACTTGCCTCCCCTTCCACCTCCTCCTCCTCCTCCTCCTCCTCTGCCTCTTCCTCCTCTTCCTCCTCCTTGTCGACGTCATCATCATCGTCGTAGCTGGAGTCGCCGCTGGCGCCGTCGTCTTCGTCTTCGTCGTCGTCATCACTGTGGTGGTGGTCGTCGTCGTCGTGATCGGCGTCGTCATCGTCACCATCATCATCATCATCATCATCATCATCATCATCATCTTCATCATCATCGATTTCGCTTTCGTTGTTGTCGTCGACAACATCATGTTCCTACTCACCCTGCTCCTCCTTCTCCTTCTCACCTTCATCTTCATCATCATCGTCATCATTGTCATCAACATCATCGTTGCCATCGACATCATCATCATCATCATCATCATCATCGTCTTCACCGTCATCGTCATCGTCATCCGTCCCCATTGTTGTTGTAGTCCTCGTCACAGCCATCACGAATACCACAAGGCGTCGTCCTTATCACATCTTGCATCGCCAGTGACAACCTCATCATCAGCAAACAGCATCCACACCGTTTCCTGTCGTCATCTTTCTTGCAATATACACCGATAATATAGCCGTCAGCTCTCCGGCCTACATTATCACCACAATCACCACCACTACCACCACCACCATCACCACCACCGCCGCCGCCGCCATCACTTGCAGCATCAGAACCAAAACCCGCCCGCCCCCACCACCACCACTAACACCGCCGCCATCACCTGCAGCATCAGAACCACCACAACCACCACCACCATTATCAACATAAATTGCCCACATGGTCATGCAGGTACTCTGAATACACGAGTGCGCATGTGCACAAAAGCGCATATGGATACACACACTCAAACACACACACACACATCCAAAAATTGCAGACGCACGCGCGCCTCGAACGGTCTGTGCATCTATTAAAACCTCGTGAAGTCACAGTAATATTTAAATGCCTCAGAAGATTGATGATGATGATGAGGACGACGACGACGACGACGACGACGACGACGACGACGATGCCGACTATGACGACGGTGATGACTGTATTATACTGGCAGTTTAAAAAAAAAAACTTTTTCATTAAAAATACATTCAGTATTCATTCTTTTTATTTATATATTTCAAACAGACATTGTTCAGAGGTGCAACACATTTCTATAGAGCTGTAGATATCCTTTTTGTAAATCAATGCCAAGGTTAGACGAATTAAGATCTAATCCGTCACGCACATGCTTACTATTTACCATATCGTTGTTTTAAGTAATTTAAGTTTTCCATCTTTCCTGGGAAGCGAACATCAAAGACGCTTTCCTCATAAAATTCTGAAAAAAAAAAAAAATGGTTAGAAGGCAATATGTCTTCCTGTAAAAATAGGATCTTGAAGATTTGTTGGAATCAGACTTCATTCGATGCTCAGGAGTTTTTGACTAACCGTGAATGAGACAAAATATATTACCAGTGAATTGTCGGAAGCCGATGGGAAAGCAAACCATTTGAACTGGCTCAAGAAGACAAGTACTGCAGTAAGAACGTGCATTGTAGATGATAGAAACGTCTGGCCTAGAATCGCAAATCTAATTATAAAAAGATCGTTTTGTTATACAAGACTTTTGTCGCTTTCATTGGTGTGTAGGTGCCCCCCCCCCCGTGGAGGTGCAATGGCCCAGTGGTTAGGGCAGCGGTCTCGCGGTCATAGGATCGTGGTTTCGATTCCCAGACCGGGCGTTGTGAGTGTTTATTGAGCGTAAACACCTAAAGCTTCACGAGGTTCGGCAGGGGATGGTGGCGAACCCTGCTGTACTCTTTCCCCACAACTTTCTCTCACTCTTTCTTCCTGCTTTTGTTGTGCCTGTAATTCAAAGGGCCAGCCTTGTCACACTGTGTCACGCTGAATATACCCGAGAACTACGTTAAGGTTACACGTGTCTGTGGAGTGCTCAGCCACTTGCACGTTAATTTCACGAGCAGGCTGTTCCGTTCATCGGATCGACTGAAACCCTCGACGTCGTAAGCGACAGAGTGCCAACAACAACAGGTGACCCCCCCCCCCCTGGGAGCTCTGATGTCACAGTGGAGGGCGCTGAATTATCTGCAGAGCTGCTTCGGCATCTGATGAGACGTCGACTTCTGCATTCGGATACGGAGTTCAGCTTCACCTTCAGTACACAAATGTTTACCTTAAAATCGCTCCATTCTGAGCAATACTCTTTTACTTGTTTCAGTAATTTGACTGTGGCCATGCTTGAGCACCGCCTTTACTCAAGGTCCCACGCAGTGGGACTCAACCCGGAACCATGTGGTTCGTATAAGCAAGCTACTTACCCCACAGACACTCCTATGCCTATGTAAAGGTTATGTAACTTTCTGAGAAACGGCATGAAATTTAAAGTTGCAAATGAATTCCTTCTCTACGACACACTCCTATGTTTCGATGCAGTATATAAAAAAATTCAATTGACCGACTGCTATTTATGATATGATTTCAAGAGTGCATGTCTGCTTGCGCACAAATTGAGACTAATCGTATAAACCGCTGGATATCCAAACACGTTTACTGTTAAATGCATAAAAGCACATTTGTCATATTGTCTCAAGATGTTCGTATTTCAGATTCAATCAGTCACTTGGATATTTTTATAGCACATATATATTCTAATATATTTCAAATTTGTACAGTACACACCAAGTAAATATCAAAAGCATTGAGAAGCTAATGCCTGTTGAGCTAGCACTACCCCCCCCCCCCCCCACACACACACAAGGCGGTGAGCTGGCAGAAAAGTTAGCACGCCGGGCGAAATGCTTAGCGGTATTTCGTCTGTCTTTACGTTCTGAGTTCAAATTCTGCCGAGGTAGACTTTGCCTTTCATCCTTTCGGGGTCGATTAAGCAAATACCAGTTACACACTGGAGTCGATATAATCGACTTAATCCGTTTGTCTGTCCTTGTTTCTCCACTCTGTGTGTAGCCCCTTTTGTGCAGCAAAGAAATGACACACACATACACACGCACACACACATACACACACATTTATTTGTGTATGTGTGCATGTGTATACACACACACACACACACACACACATATATATATATATATATATATATATATATATATATATATATATATATGTGTGTGTGTGTGTGTGTGTGTGTGTGTGTGTGTGTATACAAACATATATATATATATATACGTTTGGGTATACATACATACACACACACACACACACACACATATATATTAGTCACTGTGAGGGTATTTAGACCTCTTATAGGGATATTTTTATCCAAGATACACTGGTTTAATATATTGCATTTTCAAGAGCTATTTCTTCAATGAATATATAATGAAATATCATAAAATATCAAATGTTATTATTCAGTTTGGAAAAGGAGAAATTCAATTGATATAAATTAATTCATTAATTAATTACCATCGTTACCTTACCTACAATTGTTTCATTTCACACCCAATTCAAATACTCCAATAGACTTTGCAATAGTCTGGTCGAGTATTTTAAGTGATCAAAATGTAATCTCTGTATTGTCGTTTTTCATGCCCTGAAGATTTTCCACCCAAGGTATTTTGAAATGCAAACGTATACGCATTGTAATATAAATTGGAGATGAAATGAAACAATTGTAGGTAAGGATGAAAATTGATTAATAAGTTTATTCATATCCATTGAACCTCTCCATTTTTAAACTTAAAAGCACACAAACACATATATATTTTCGATATTGTTCTGAGAAAATAAGTTTGTTATGGTTTTTCAGAAATGCATACGTAATGATATATTCTAAGTGCTTTTGAACTATCCAAGGCCGGGGTGAAGTGTTCATGAGTAGCCTACAGTTTACGCGCATGTGCGAACACAAATAACCTCTCATTTGTATGTTTGAATATCTCCGCTGCTTCATTTGCAATTTGTTTTTGATAAAACTCATTCAAAAATTTTCAATGTTTTTTTCTTAAACATTTTCTATCATTAATAGTGTGCTTATGTATCATTGTCTTTTTTTCAGTTAATAGTCTTCATTTAGTTACCATATTTTTTGAAATATTGAATGCACGTTTTATTAAGAACCGCTTTGCAATAATATACCTTATAGCGGTTTGCTTCAAAATTTACATTTTCAACTGTTTCATGCTTTACTGGCGTTCTTCTAAGAATTAATTTAACAACAGTAAATATATTTTTAGTGTTTTTTTCTTCACCATAAGATTAAATTGCTATTAAATACGCACATATCGACTTGCTTCACCTCACTTACATATTTTGTGTAATAATATTTGAATATATATCTGCAACACATTTCTTCTGTTTGGTTTGTAACAAAGGGGTTTACAATAGTATGAATGAGACGAATTTAATTTTTCTTTATATGTAAACGTAGGTAAGATAACGATATTTACGATAGTATTGTGTTTAGTAACGAATAAAAGCTATATGAAAAAATGAATCGATGCGTGTGTGTGTGTGTGTGTGTGTGTGTGTGTGTGAGAGTGAGTGTGTGTATGCATGATTATATGTATATATATATGTGTGCATGTGTACATGCACACACACACACACACACACACACATATATATATATATATACAAGTACCCGCACACACAAACACATACATATATATACATAATTTTATGCAGTAATTTTTCTTTGCTTTATAAATGCATGTTCTTTAAACATAATTGCATTTCATCTTATAAATCTATTTTACGTTTTCCACGGTTACCATTCGAGCTTACATCATGCTGTATGTCGTGTAGTGCTTTTTTCACATGCATTATTGTATCATATATTCCAATGTACACAATATAGGATTAAATAACAGAGAGCACATCAGTGTAAAACATGTACTTAAAGATAATGAGTTATATGTATGTATGTATGTATGTATGTATGTATGTATGTATGTATCTATCTATCTATCTATAAATATATGTATGTTTCTATATATATATATGTATATATATATATATATATATATATATATATATATATATATATATATATATATATATATATATATATACACGGTTTTATCTGTGTAAATGAATCGCTGTCGCACTCTCTATTTACACACGCACATATATGTTTATACGTATATATATATATATATATATATATATATATATATATATATATATATATATATATATGTATACATGTATTTATGTATGTATATATGTATATACGTATATCCATACATGTATGTATATATGTATATATACGTATATATGCATATATATATACGTACATCATATATACAAACATACATATACACGTATATATATGCACACATTTTTATATATTCATATATTATATATATATACACACATGTATTTATACATATATATATATATATATATATATATATATATATATATATATATATATATATATATATATATATATATATATAAAATCATTCATTTATTATCATTTCAGTTAATAGAAATGAAAGATATTTTACCTTACTATACATGATTCCGACATATGCGTAATACCGTATTTCAAACATTTTATATATATATATATAGATATATATATGTAAGATTAATTTATTCAAATATATCCAGTTTTATTACTAAATAGATGGAATTTATTGTAAGTAAGTAGTATTACCATTAACATTTAAATAGTATTACCATTAACATTTATAGAAATTAATTTGGTTTTAAATATACTTCTAATGGATATTTGATCCAACTAACAGAACCATAAAATATTTCGTTCGTTTGTCCTTTAAGTTACTATGAGTCAATGACGTAATACACTTAATACATATCTCGTAGAAACGTAATACGCAATTCCTCGGTATATAAATAAGTAATCTTAATGTTATGAATTCTGAATTTATTTTATTTATACGTACTTACTATTACAATATAAAATATAGATAATTTTTTTATCTTTATTTTATCTTATTTTATTCCCCTTACACCTTTCTTTCACCTCTTTTTGAACAAATCTAGAATTATCTACAACTATATATAACCTATGTATATTTAACAGAGGCTTAAACATAATATCTATCTATCTAACGTTAAAGACTTTCTGTATTCCCGAGCGTCAAACTAATACATCCTTTTGTTGTTTACACCACCTGTCCTCGTCTGTTGTTTTTTTTCGTACATTCTCCCATATATATATATATATATATATATATATATATATATATATATATATATATATATATTTATATAAGGACATTACTACAGAATAATGCCACACACTAGACTTCTGTAGTAATGCCCTTATATAAACATAAACGAATAATTACATTCTTGGGAATAGAAAATTCCCTTATGAATTTTTTTACATATATATATATATATATATATATATATATATATATATATATATATATATATATATATATATATATATACATATATATATATATATAGCAATAAGAAAATGGAGGGGAATATGTGGTACTCACCAACTTGCAGACACTGTACTATGTTAATTAACTTGTTTATCTTTCAACCAAAAGGACAATAAAGACAATGTACGAACATATGTAACACACTATGTCATATCAACAATCAAAGATTAAAATTTTAAAATTCAAAAGGACATGTATATAATATTTCGGAATATAAACATACCTTCTTCAGATAACCCTAGGGATTGATCAATCCTTAGGGATAGCTGAAGAAGAAATTTTTGTATTCCGAAATATCATATCAGACTATAAATGATTAAATTACACCAGTTATTATAGTCCATTGCAGTTATTATAGTGCATTGTTGTGCCATTCAAAACACATAATTACCATTAATTATTATTGTTTACAAACAATACACAATGCTTCAAGCGAACTACAATACTCTCGTAATAATAATAATAATAATAATAATAATAATAATAATAATAATAATAATGTTTCTTAACTTATTTTCAGGGAAATTTAAAATACGCACAAGAAATTGTAGATATTCCAGTTTTGGGGAGTTATTTTTCTGTTGTTCTGCGGGTTGTATTACATATCCACAGTTTTCGAATAATGAAAGGAAGCGGTTGGAATTTTCCTATGCTTTGATTGATGATGGTGTCACAATAAAAACACTGGTAACTGCGTAACCTGATAATCGCTACCTCATATGACTGACAATGAGAAAACAAAATATGAATAAAGGTGGTAATGAAACTGAAGCCCTTGATGGTGACAGGCTCAGAGATACTGGTCTGACTCCAGCCTGTCGTTATCCAACAAGGGACCAGCACACACGGCCTAGACAGAACAAACAAATCAATGCTGTGGTCATGGAGTGTTACTACTCTGAGCAACCCATAGACGAAAATGGTGTTCATCTTAGGGGATACCGACAACGTATGTATGATCAATGGAGATAAAGAGGATTGTTTCAACTCACGGAACAGAGATTATATGATCAAACCAGAGCAATAAGAAAAAAATCTCTGGTTCACAGAAGTAGAGCTCGAGGCTATCAAAAGAGGAGACGATGGAAAAGCAGAGGAAACGATGAAAATACAATTCCTACTGACGAAAGTACAGGCGAACGATAGCGACATTATTTGCAACCTTAAAAAACTGATCGGTGGAAATTGAACCAAGAATCGAAAAATGTGAATGAAATTCTGAAATACATCAGAACAAACAACATCAGAGAAACAACTACTTTGATCACGGCAGCAAGTATTGCTGTGGGAGAAAACGTAGGTGTTGATGTTAAGAAAAAGAAATATAATCTGAGAGACAAAAGAAAATGTCCATGGGGGAAAAGAAGACTATAGGTGGGGTTAAATATGCTCTTGAAGGACCGAAAAGAAAAGGGGGATCTTTAAGGGCTGAAAGTGATAATGCAGGAACTTAAACGACAAATTATAAAGAAAGCAAAGATAGTAAGATACGACCAAAGAATGGAGGGTTACCAGCAGAATAGGTTATTCAGAGTAGACCAGGAGAGATTCTACAAAGAAATAAATCGAGAGCGTACAGAAGAAAAGTTGACACTAGATAATATTGCAAGACAAAGGTTCTGGAGTGACATCTGGAGTAAAGACAAGGAGCACAAGAAGGATGCTGAATGGCTGAAAGAACTGGAACTAACAGCAGCCTATCCAAAACAGGCAGAAATAGTCATTTCAGTTAAGGAAGTGAAGGAAATTAAGAAAATATGGGCAACTGGAAGACCCTCGTACCAGATGGAGTTCAAGGCTACTGGATCAAATGATTTTGCGAATGGTATATATCTCGTTAAATGCCGACCAAGTACTAGGCTTACAAAAAATAAGCCTTGGGGATCGATTTGCTCGACTAAAGGTGATGCTCCAGTATGGCAGCAATCAAATGAATGAAACAAGTAAAAACATAAAACAATAAAACAATGAAAAACGTAAATCATTCGACACTGAATATGTTCTTTTATTCTTTATTCTTTTACTTCTTTCAGTCAGTTGACTGCGGTCATGTTGCAGCACCGCCTTTAGAAGAGCAAATCAACCCGAGGACTTATTTTTTGTAAGCCTAGTACTTATTCTATCGGTTTCTTTTTCCGAACCACTAAGTCACGAGGGCGTAAATACACTAGCATCGGTTGTCAAGCGATGTTGGAGTTTGAGATGAACACAGACACGCAAACATATGCATACATGCATGCACACATACATTCATACACACACACACACACACACACACACACACACACACACATATATATATATATACGGTGGGTTTCTTTCAGTTTCCCTCTCCCAAATCCACAGGTCGGCCTGAGGCTATAGTTGAAGTCACTTGCACAAGGTGCCACGCAGTAGGACTGTACTGGGAACCATGTGGTTGTCAAGCAAGATACCCACCACAGAGCCTCTCCTTATTATACACGACGGGTTTCTTTCAGTTTCCGTCTACCAAATCCACTCACAAGGAATTGGACAGCCATATGCTATAGCAGAAGACAATTGCCCAAGATGCCACGCAGCTGGACTTAACCCAAAACCATGCGGTTGGTAAACAAGTTTCTTACCACACAGCCGCTAATATGATGCCTATAGATACACATTTAAATACTGACAAGTTTCTCTTCTTAAGAATATAAAACCAAATCAAGCTTTCAGAGATAATTATCCAAAATAACGATATTAATGTACAGTACAACGTAAATAGCCATTTAATAATGTAAATTTAAACATTTACAAAATGGAGTATTGATAAAACTTGGCTAATTCTAAACAATTTTAAGGATGGCTTTTTTCTTCTTTCAATATTACCATCAGGAAATAGCAGACTATCGATAATCGCTTTAGGGCGTTTATTAAAGTCTAGCAAAAGTTACTGGTGTAAATGTAGTTTAATTCCTAAATATACACATTAAACACTCACGCTAACAATCACACACTAATATACACACATGCATTCATACATAGACATACATACATACATACATATACATATATATATATATATATATATATATATATATATATATATATATATATATATATATATATATACATACATACATACATACATATATATATATATATATATATATATATATATATATATATATATATATATATATATATATATATACATATATGCATACATGCAAATATATATATGTGCATATATATATATATATATATATATATATATATATATATATATATATATGTGTATATATATATAGGCGCAGGAGTGGCTGTGTGGCAAGTGGCTTGCTTATCAACCACATGGTTCCGGGTTCAGTCTCACTGTGTGACACCTTGGGCAAATGTCTTCTGCTATAGCCTAGGGTATGGCTGACCAAACCCTTGTGAGTGGATTTTGTAGACGGAAACTGAAAGGAGCCCGTCGTATATATATATATATATATATATATATATATATATATATATATATATATATATGTGTGTGTGTGTGAGTGTGCATGTGTGTGTGTGTGTTTGTGTCTGTGGTTGTCCCCCCAACATCGCTTGACAACCGATGCTGGTGTGTTTATGCCCCCGTAATTTAGCAGTTCAGCAATAGTAACCGATAGAATAAGTACTAGGCTTACAAAGAATAAGTCCTGGGGTCGATTTGCTCTACTAAAGGCGGTGCTCCAGCATGGCCGCAGTGAAATGACTGAAGCAAATAAAATATTGTATATATATATATATATATATATACATATATATATATATATATATACATACATACATACATACATACTTACATACATACGCAAACACACAGACACATGCATACACACATATATTTTCATTTACACACACGCACACACATAAATATACATATACATACATACACACACACACGCACGCGCGCGCACACACACACACACACACACACACCCACCCACCCACCCACACACACACACACACACACACATATATATATATATATATATATATATATATATATGGTAAAAAAAAGTCTAGGTAGAAAATACTAAACTGATTTTATCGCTTTTGAATATATTGTTTTTAATATTTGCGTAGGTGTTATTCTAAACAGCAGTTGTAGTAAAGTAAGAAAGAGGAAGAAGAAGATGATGAAGAAGAAGGAGACATGGAGGAGAGAAAGAATAAGAAAATGCAGGATGGTAGGATAATAGTAGGATGTTAAATGGTCAAGTGACCTAAAAGTGACGCGTTGTGGATTATAGAAGTGATTGGGTCTGTTTTAAATGAATTCTTGTGTATCTCTTTTGAATGTATCATTTTTAATATTTGCGCGTGTGCTATTCTAATGTCGTGGTGGATAATGTCGTTTGTTGTAGATGCGATCAAAAGGGATCTGCATTTTGTAATAAAGAGAGGCTCTTTAATAATTCGTTGGCTACAGGTTGTATCGTCCCTGAATTGAAAGAGGGGAACAATTCTGAAGCCTGGATTTTTGTTATTGGCGCAAATGTCGATGTGTTAGCTGAATGCTATTTTTCCGTTTTTCTAAATTTTGATCTGGGATCTGTGCAAAAACATCCTTTGACGTAGACTGTGTTTTGTTTGGCCTATGTATTGTGTATGTGTATGTGGGTAGATGTATCTGCGCGTGTACGTGCTTCTCTCCCACGTTGCCTGACGGACTGTGTTGATTTATTTACGTCCCAGCTTTTTAACGCTCCTGTAAAAGAGATAGAAAGAATAAGTACTAGACTTAAAAAACATATTAGTAGTGGAGTAGTCCTGATCGACAACTCTTCAAAGTGGTGCACCAGCAGGGCCATGCTCTGTTGACTGAAACAAGTACGAGATAAAAGTAATTAGTTCTAGAAACCTGGAGGCATAAATTAAATACCAATTTCGTTGATGAGTCTGAGGTGTGCATGTGATAATGAAATTCAACTGTGTAGAAATTTGGTGCAGCACAATTTAAATCTCTAAGTGGCGGTAGTGATGGGTGTGTGGTGTATGCGTGGTGAAGTGAGTCAAATATCGTGAGTCACCTTATTTACAGAATTTATTGGCACTACTCTAATTCAAGCTGTTTGTTAATTGTTGGCTTCTGTTTTTCTCTTATTTTATATTATTATTTCACAATGCAAATATTTCTTTTATCCGCAGGCTATCGATGTTGCGATCTACAGTTACTGCGTTATTCTTGTTCATGTCTGTATGTTTTTGCGATATTCTTTAATTTGGAATTTCTGTGGAAGAATCATGCTGCTAATGTAACATTTATTCGTTGCATTTGGTGCACAAGATCTGACATGCATAGTGCCATACGAAAGTATGCGCATATCTGTAATGCAGATAAAGAAGTTTGCGTCGCACAAAGGAACGTTTCTTCGACAAACATTTTCGTTTCTTAAGTCCTGAGGGGTTCAATTATATATTTTATTTCTTTATTGCCCACAAGGGGCTAAACATAGAGGGGACAAACAAGGACAGACAAAGGGATTAAGTTGATTACATCCACCCCAGTGCATAACTGCTACTTTATTTATCGACCCCGAAAGGGTGAAAGGCAAAGTCGACATCGGCGGAATTTGAACTCAGAACGTAACGGCAGTCGAAGTTCAGAAAACCAATCAAAATTTGAAAAAACCAATAGTAGAGGGACAAGGCAAAGAAAATTCAACAATCTGCATTGTGAACCATTCCATTGACGCTTTTGATAATTTGCTTATTGGAGGTATATATTGAGCACTAAACACCATTGGTCAAAACACCGAGGAGGTTTTTTAATGATGTTATGTAATGTCTCAACAAGCAATTATGTAATGTTGGCAGTTAATTTACCGAAACCTGTGTATGTTTTATAAGCATAAAATACCATAAATGTTTTCTGTTTTTCATTAATGCTATTCCGTCGCTCGTATTACACTCACCTGCTTAACCCATTGCTTGATACCCCACGTCGTACCTTACTTCCTATCAGAGCAGAGTGTGCGATGTACTGCTGAGCCTGAAATTTAGTTACGTGCTACGCTTCATAGCGTTTATGTATTCTATGTGTATGCATATATATGTTAGTAATAATATCGGCTAAGTATTCTGCATTCCTTTTATGAGGCATATTTGATTTCCATTTTCTTTTGTTTCTTTAATTGCCAAAGTCATAAAATCATAGCACCGACTAGTTGCTGTGCCATTGCACACTTCTATTAAGCTATGAAGAACTTGCCAGCCAAACTTCAATTAATGGTTAAATATCTCACTAAAATGAGTTAGTATTGTACTGTTTATGTTCACACGTGTCTATGAATTCTAAAACACCTGGCACATATTTAATCGCTACAACTTATTAATATCTCCTAGAAGAATATTCTGAAAGTTTCTTCTCTCATATCTCATTCCAGTAATTACTTCATGGTGATGTATGAAGTGACTGCTCTTTTTCTATATCATATCCTAATCTAATTAACTAGTATTCCGTCGGTTATTGGTTATTGCCTGTTGAACCGATCAACGGAACAGCCTCCTCGTGAAATTAACGTGCAAGTGGTTAAGCACTCCACAGACACGCGTACTCTTAACGTAGTTCTTAGGGAGATTCGGCGTGACACAGAATATGAAAACGCTGGCCCTTTGAAATACAGATACTAATCATTTATGTTAACTGAGTGAACTGCACCAACGTGAAATAAAGTGTCTTGCTCAAGGACACAACGCACTGCTGGGATTCCCAAATCTACATACATACATACATACATACACACACACATACATACATGATAGCTGTCCCATCGTTATCCAGTATGGCCATTGCACAAGGCTTATCTGTTATCGGTGCTGTGATCGAACGTGACTTTTTAGCCCAGCTAAAGATCTACAATGTCTTGGATAGAATTGGCAGCTAAATCCTTTACTGGCAATTGCCGACTGTAGTTGTACCTTTGTGTGTCGTTTAAGTCCTCCCACTGAATAACACAACCTTACTGTGCCAAGGGTCTCATACATTTTCCAATGCACACACACAAACACACACACACACAAACACACACATACACACAAACACACACACAAAAAGACACACTCACACCCAAACACGCACGCGCACACCCACCCACACAAACACACACACACACATACACACACGCACGCACACGCACACACACACATTAGGTTGTCCGGAAAGTTCGTGCTGATTTTTAAAGGAAAGAAAAAGGTCAATAAATACTTGCCATTACATTTTTAATCAACCAAATATGAACCATTTTGTTGCACAATGTGTCTCCATCTTTCCTTTAACTTGAAAATACCCTCTTCCCAGAATTGAGGTGGTTTCATGCCAAATAAATCGAAAGGTAAGCTACTATAAATCGGCACGAACTTTCCGGACAACCCAATATATAGGGAAATGTGTTGTTGAAATTTAGGTGCATTTTCAACTACACATTTCCCTATATATTTTCCTGCGTACAAACATCCCCAGCCTTTCGTTTTATGTGTGTGTGTGTGTGTGTGCCTGTGTGTGTATACATTTACGTATATATTTATACCGAGTTAGTGAGAGAGGGCGAGAGAGAAGGAGAGAGGGAAAGAGAATTAGAAAGACAGCGAGACAAACAGACAGACGGATAGGGAATAATGGAGAAGAAAAGATAATGCGTAGGCAGCAGAACATTCTGAATCAAAACGTTGTGTAATTTAATTAAATAAACAACAAATATACATTTCGACTATGGTTAAGGGAAAAAGCGAACGGAGCAATACACACACACACACACACACACACACGTATGTATGTATATATATATATGTATATATACTCTCACATACGCATGCTAACAAAATCTTTTCTTTAATGGTAAACATCTTTGTAGATGTTGAACTGAGGAAGAGTGTTTGTAGGTGCGTGTTGACGTAAATATTAAAACGAGTTCCCCGAGGAGACGTAAAACGCAAAGAGGAACAAGGATTTAAAACTATTATTATCTCAATCATAACTATCATTCGAATAACAAGAAGTCAAACAATTATTTTGATGCCTCAATGCGTAGAAAAATAGTTTGAGAAACAGAGGAATTGAAAAGACCAGGCGATCACAACTTTGCGATCTTTATCAATTATTGACATTGATATATTGTGAAAACAACATTGCGCGATAATAATCCATAATTTACAAAAGCAAGCGATAGGAGAATAAACGAGAAATATTCCCCGCTGATGAAATGTAATAATACGAAGCAAGATTCAGAAACAAATAAGTCAAACAAATGAAAATGTTATATTATTAATGATTCTAGAAATCATTATTACGATAATATTTACGAACAAACGGCGTATTTATGGGATATATGTTATCGATTATATCGACCGCGGTACTCGACTGGTATATAATTTATCGAGCCTGGAGTGATGAGCGGTAAAACTGATGGCGGCCGGATTAGAGTTTGGAACGTAATGATTCGTAGATAACAAAATATGGCTATATATGTAACACAAGGAACATCTGGTTCTGCCAACACACCGTTCATTTATCCTTTATACTAAATAAACTGTCGATCTCAAGGCAACAGTTTCATTAGGTCGGAGCTTATGCACGTGTCTATGACGTTTAAGTAACTGAAAGTACAAGATTAATCCATGAACGGGACGCCAGTTCATCGAAATGTTAACTTCCAGGTGCTGCTTTGTACTCATTTCCAACTGAGTGTAATGCCAAAACGAATTGTAGAGCTTCGATCACATATAACTCGCTCCGTCGGTCCGAGAATCGAAGCTATAAACTTACAATCACAAGCCCTACCAATTATGTCATGCGCTTTCGCAAGGAGTATGTTTTTAATGATTTTTATTTTCAGGAGATAACTGGTAATTTTGGTCTCACCGCAAAAACATATTTTTGTATATCAACTGTAGAGGATTTGAATAATATCCTTGATAAAACCTGACACTTCTTACTACACTCCGCTTCATCGATCTGTTGATATTTGGGCGAGCTTCGATTTAATATGAAAAATACCATTATTATCTTGATTTGTATATTAACAGACGAATCCAATTGAAAAACGAGAAAATGAAAAACATCAATCTATGAAGAACTTGCCACCCAAACTTCAATAAACTGGAGTGGAATGACTGTGTATAGTTATGTAGTAGTCTGTGAATTAAATGAAATATAAACAAAAGAATCCATGAAAAGAGAGATTTATTAAAAAGCAATAGTTATTTTGAAACAAATGAAAACAGAGCAACATCACAATCATAAACATTGTCGTTATTTTATTGTACCGAATATAAACTATCTCTCATAATGATTTGTTTCTCCCGTTTGTTCATTTCGTTCGTCCTATCAACTTTGTTTTATTTCTTTCTAACATTTTCCATTCGTTTTTCCGATTACTGCCTTCATGTCAAGAGCCCTCCAAAATGTAATACGTGTATACACTACTCTCGATGTGAGCTTCCTATCATAAACGCAATTGTTAAGTATTGATAATCTGGTAGGATATAAGCGGTTAAGAGACACAAATATAGATTATTCTGCCACTTCATAAAGTATACATAACATGAGCCAAATATAGAGCGTTCGCAGGGTCGCTTGTACTGCTAGACATATTAGTCAAATCTCATTTATCGCATACCCTTTCGTTGTAAAAATGGAAAGACAAGTAGAAGAAGAAGAAGAAGAAGAAGAAGAAGAAGAAGAAGAAGAAGAAGAAGAAGAAGAAGAAGAAGAAGAAGAATAAGAAGAAGAACAACAACAACAACAACAACAACAACTAGAACAGTTCCTTCCTATTTTGTTACTATTCCAACAATTTTAAGGGAACAGGTTTAGTCGATTTATTGTCCCTAGTACTTGACTGGTACTTACTTTATCGACCCTGAAAAGATGAAAGGCAAAGTTGACCACAGTAGAATGTTAGCCCAGAACATAAGGATTTTGAAACAAGAATGGCTTAAGAGTACAATGATTCTAGTATTTGAATGGTATTTGTTGGAACTGTCCTTGAAAATGTCATGACTAAATATTCGTTTCTAAGATAGGTACGAGGCCACAGATTTGGGGAAGGATTATTTTCAATGTTACTTACT
The DNA here is from genome assembly GCF_046866305.1 of Octopus bimaculoides. Taxonomy (NCBI): domain Eukaryota; kingdom Metazoa; phylum Mollusca; class Cephalopoda; order Octopoda; family Octopodidae; genus Octopus; species Octopus bimaculoides. The sequence goes on from NC_142928.1 coordinate 14,147,541, forward strand.
CAGAAGGGTAGAACACATGACCCTTTTCAAGATGTCGAAACTGGGAGGAAGATTAACATGAACCACTGGCACGGTACGAATGTTTGCAACAGATTAGAGTACATGAAATACACTTAATGACAAAGGTTAAATGAAGATATATGAAATGACGGCGAACGTTTCAAATCACGAACGCAGATAAACGGAATAATAAATTTGGTGAACAGCGCCATATGGAGAAATTGAAATGGTTTCTATAATCAGAATAACGAACAACGCAAGCAGGATTCTCACATAAAGGTAGATGATTTGCTTTTTTAAATCTATTTCAAATTTTAGCCAAAGTCCAGCAATTCTAGTGGGAAGTGAAAGGCAATGTAAGCGACTGGCCTCTACGTCCAAGTTTCAGGCCTTGTACTTTGACTAGAAAGGATGATTATTATTATTATTATTATTATTATTATTATTATTATTATTATTATTATTATTATTATTATTATTCAGTAGTTTTATTTTTATAACGTGCTTTCACTTCACTACCGAGCGCAGCTCTGTGTGCCTTGGTTATGTGCTGTGGTCTGCTGTGATGCTCTTATGGTTACTGTATTTAAAGTGTTTTGCGTAGGATGTGTGCAGTGCCCAGCAGTGCAATTTTCTGTATGTTATATATATTTGTAAGTCCTGGTGTTTTTGTTATGTATTTGTCTGAATATTTTTTTTATTATACCTAAGGCGCCTACTATGATAGGAATTGCTTCTCTGTTTAGATTCCACATTCGAGTTACCTCTATTTCCAGGTCTTTGTATTTTGAAAGTTTCATTATTATTATTATTATTATTATTATTATTATTATTATTATTATTATTATTATTATTCCTTCGTAACACAATGTAGGTAAAAATGTACCGGAGTCTTTAGTCATCTGTCAAGTCACAACAAGGACCTCAGACAAATAATACTTTCCTTAAGATGTACGCTGTGCCCAATAATGCTGCTTTTTGCAAGACAGTTTTGCATTGAATTTCCAGTTGCCTTATGAAGTCTTGAAGTTTCAATGGGATTGATCCCAACCCTTCGATCACCACTGGTATCACTTTTACGTTACCTTCTCGCATTCCATACAGTCTTGCCATTTCGACTTTCATTTCGGAGTACTTAGTGATTTTTTCAACCTCTTTACTCACAACATTCATGCCATTTGGTATGTCTACATCAATGATCTGACAGTATTTGTCTCTCTTATTCAATATGACAATATATGGCCGACGGTGTTCGATTAAACGATCTGTCTGAAAATCATAGTTCCAGAGTATCATTACTTTCCCATCCTCCTGCTTAACATTACTTGGTACACGCTCATACTCTATTACTTCATATTGATATTTACGGCATAAGAGCCAATGAAGATACGCACACACTTTATCTTGGCGGCGCTTGTATTCTTTTTGTGCAAGGCTCTCACATCCACTTAGCAAGCGGGTCCCTTTTTCCGCACTCTTTTCCCGGAGTCTGCATTTCTGGGTGTCAAAAGTTTTATAGATGTTTTGCTTCACTGACTTGGTAGCGACAGACTGGCCTTGTGCAGCTTTCGGTAGTACGCTTCAAATCACCTCGCTCAAACCATGCCCATGGTGCTGTATTATTCCTAATGTCCTGTATATTCCTTTCAAACTGTCTGTGAATTCCCATTTCAAGAAGGTCTTCTTTTCTCTTCTCTTCAGCTCTTTGGTTAAACTCTTCCTTGTCCATCATTTCATCTGCATTTACACCCATATCTTTCGCGGCATATTGCAGCAGGTCTTCATCACTATTTATCAAATACAAAGCAAGCGTTCTCCTTTCACTCCTTATACAATGATCTATATTAATTAGTTCTCTGCCACCATTCTTCCTTTTCATTTACAGTCTGTTTATGTTTGCTTTAGGGTGTAGCGCCCCATGCAACGTCATCAACTTCCTCGTCCTTCTTATCCAGTGTTGATATTTCCTTCTTAGTCTATTTGCGGATGGACGCACTATATCTGACCACCGCAACTGCCCAGATATTCATTGCAGTAATCAAATTGTTGGCATTCAGGCTGGATTTCAACACCGTCTTCACCCTAGGTAATTATTATTATTATTATTTGTTTTTAGGATTGCCAAATCTCTCCTATAATATCAGAAGTTGCTATTAGTGTTCCCCCTCTTTATTAATATTATATAGTAGCAGTAGCAGTGTAAACAGTGGTGGTGTTGGTGTTGGTGTTGGTGTTGGTGGTGGTGGTGGTGGCGGCGGCGGCGAACCACTATAACATTATCATCCTAAACTTCTTACCCCGTTATCAGTCATCAGCATCCTGGCAATAAATGTATGTTTAAACTAGCGATGTACATTGGGAATATGCGCACCTAATTTAAAATCTCGAATGAAAAACTGGTCGACTAGATCTAGGATCATTTTCTAGATCGCTGGATTTCGCTAATGCAGATTATATATCGACAAAAACAACCTACACTGGGTATTGAATCGATGAAGAAAGGAAATCTTTATGTCTCCGGGCAACACTTAAATGAGATACAAGAATCTGCTATGTTCTTATGAGCTTTTGTCGGTAGCACGAATGCTAAACTGAATTCACATCAAAGATAAATCTACATCAAACTGAATTTAGTGCTGAGGTGGATCATTATAAATATTCCTTTTATAGGATCTATTTCTGTACAACTAAGTTCTCGCTAGAATGTCTTCGAAACCAAATTTAATTCCTAGCATTTTCATGAGATTCTATAGAAGAAAGCCAAATGATAAACCACTGCGTGGACTTCTAAACGTTAGAAATAACACCAAATCTTACATCAAATGGAGTTTTAAAAAATAAAAGACGCGATCCACCTTAGCACTAATATAAACTCTTTGATATGTTTTATCTGTTGAGCCTTTGACGCTCCATTATAATTAATCAATTTCTCCTCGGCCCTAACAACATAGCTAACACTATTAATCCTACCATTAATATCTTCTCCTGGCACTCCATCGGTTACGATGATGAGCCGTTCCGATTGATCTGATCAAAGGAACAATCTGCGCGTGAATTTAGCATGGAAATGACTGGGCAATCCACAGACACGCATGTACTTAACGTAGTTCTCAGGGAGATGCAGCGTAACACCGAGTGTGTCTCGGCTGTCCCTTTGAAATATAGGTACTACTCATTCTTGTGAAGAATTGTCCCCAACTTGAATACTACTCAAATATAAACCACAAATAATGTTGTTGAGAAATATTGGAATTCATAGTCTTTAACAACTGGCTTATTTCTGATATGTGTGACTATTGTTATTTTAGCTGTTGGAACATGTTACCGCCACTCTAGTCCAACGAAAGAAAATGTTTATCGATTTCCTTTGATAAACCTGGCAGACACTCTCTTGTATAAGCAACTTACTTTCTCTACTACTATCGTCTAACACATTATACTCAGTTGGGTATTTTGTATGTGAAAAGAAGGCGTCGGCTACGATTAATTTTAATGACAGCCCAGACGCTTCCACTGCAAACGAAGTCTTATTTGTTGGCATAGATAACATTAAGTGGACTAGAGTAATAATTAATACACACATAACGTTGCCTTATGAAATGACAAGTCGCGTTCTCCGTAAGTATAGAAGAAGTGAGTTGAAACTTTCTCCAAATATTCTCAGTACTTGAACAAAACCGAAGAAAAGCGAATAAAAATTCAATTCAATTGAGAATAAAATATACGTTTTCATTGGTCGACGTCCAAACAAAATCTCTAAACGAAACAGGCTCTCTATCATACACATACACACACAGATAAACACACACGCACACACACACACACACACACGCACACACACACACACACACACACACACACAGACATACACATACAGACACACAGGTACAGATTCACTCAGACACACAGACACAAATAATTGTATACAGACGTATGAAGCATTATAAATTACTTCTGTTGCTAAATATATCCTTAGTTTACATCGTTATTATTTTTAGCATAGCTAAATCGTGTAGAGCGGTGCCTCTCAACAGTATTCTGCCTATGGACTCCTTTGGTTCTTATTTCACCCTACCAGACTTTCAGAGAACTCGATGTATATAAACAACATCCTGCTGTATATAATGTATTGTATAAAAAATCAAAATATTTATAGACGTATAAGCAATTTTTTGTACATAAATTTTAACAACAAATTCTTCTATGGGCCCCAAAGGGCCATACGGACTCCCGGTTGAGAACCACTGATGTTGAATCATCTTCGGTGAACGGCGGTTTTCTCGGTTCTTTCCCGTTCCCTTTTTAAGGCATTTCATTGGTAGATTTATCAGAACATTGGAGAGACTGATTGTCTGGTCGTAATCTCTGTTCCTCTCTGAAAACAACTGCATATGGTGTCAACTTTGTTTTTCATGATTTCAAGATCGATGAATAAAATACCCTTGTTGTGCGATGTAGGTACTTTCTTTTCACCTCTTTTGTTGGAAAACATTGCATGTGATAAGAGTTAGAAAGAGAAGGGCTCAAGAAACACCTTAATGTCGATGGAACCCCTTCGACTCTCTTAGAAATTGCAGTCCCAAGACAAGACAAAAGGGTGCTAGGAGAGACATTTGAGAAACAGTTGATTTAACCCTGTTTGTAAAGATACTGCCGCAGAATTGCCTAACACTTTTATTTTATTGTAATGTCTTCTCAATGAGGCTGTTTTAGCATTAAATAGTGGAAAATTGTCTCACCAGAGCTTTTCTTATCATCAAGTCACATGACACAGTTGTTGGCCAAATTAGTCGTAGTCATTGGTCGGTTTTAATTGTCCAATCGTGTGTTTGCTACAAAGTTTGTTCCCAACGCGGGACTTAAAGCCATCCCATGGTTATAGAAGCACTAGTTTCTCCCGCTCTTTGTCTAGTCGCTATTGATCAGACACCAGACAGTCTCACAGCTTTCTACATTCAGCCATCACCCATCTTCATCGTTGCAGCGACAGACAGCAGACAAAAGTGACATTATCAAACATAGCAGAACTGAAATCATTTGAATGTTTGTTCCAGACAGTAGTATTAACCTCATTCCCTTTGGCAATCTTGTATCATGACAACGAGAGGAATAAATCGTCTCTTTTCCAACGTACTCAAATCATATCGTTCTTCCTTCTCGTTATAATAAAATATAGGTTACATATATTATATCATACCTTGATACTGTGTGAACTAAGGTCCTCGTTGACTGGATGCTGATATTTAAAATAAAATAGCATTTACCGTATGCAAATTAGTAACCCCAGTTTTCTGTAGTTACTGTAATTGTTGACAATATAAATAGATTGAATGATTTTTTTCTGGGATTGGTTAAAAATCATATCGTTCTTCCTTCTCGTTATAATAAAATATAGGTTACATATATTATATCATACCTTGATACTGTGTGAACTAAGGTCCTCGTTGACTGGATGCTGATATTTAAAATAAAATAGCATTTACCGTATGCAAATTAGTAACCCCAGTTTTCTGTAGTTACTGTAATTGTTGACAATATAAATAGATTGAATGATTTTTTTCTGGGATTGGTTAAACTGATGTAGATGCTTCTGATGAGTAACCAGTAACATCCGAAAATCGATTAAGGTTGTTCAACATTTTTCTAATCTACGGATAAACAGCTAAATTAGTCTTGTTTATAAAGTTACTATACAGGTTCTTTATTGGCATATATAAATACTAGTAAAATCCAATTTTCTTTCAATTCACCAAACTCGTCTCCCTGCATATTGTTCTGTATGTTTGTTCACATCTAAAACTACGAAAACGCATAACTGAAATTCTGAAAAATTCGAAGATAACTTTTTTTTATTCGAAGTGTAATTACATCTATTCTATTCGTTTTTTATCTTTTTTTATTTTCGTTTCCCTGACATGAACAACAAAGGTATTATATCTCTATCGTTTGGCAATGAAGGTTCAGTTTTTGATCAACTGAATTTCACCATCATACCTTCAGAATTAAAATGTAAGTGGTTGAGCAGTCCCCTGGCATATATACCCTTAATGTAATTCTCAAACAGATTCTGCAGGACGCAGTATATGACAAGGTTCTGCCTTTTGAACCACAGTTGCAGTCTACGGGCCTCTATATAGTTTTCATAGACCTAATTTTACTCCTAATGAATAGGCCGACGATGTTTGCTTGACATACCACACAGAGGGAGCGATCCTCTTTAGACCTTGTGGTCTGAACCTTATGGAGAAGGTTTAAGTTATGTAATGCATACACACTCCAAGAATACATGCAATTTAGATTCAAAGTAAACCCAATCGTTGCAACTACGAATGTTAGATTCCGGGTAGTTTAAAAATATAAGATAAAAGAATCAATCGAAGTTCACTATTGCTTGTGATTGAAGATTTCGAGATCGAATCCTTATTCTAATACAGAGGTACTCAAACATTTTGAGCCACCGCCCCACTCATGGCCCCATAATACCCTAAGCGCATCACCCCTATTTTTATGTATAAATAAATATTTTATATTTTACTAATTTATATATACTATGAATCATATGATATTTAATATTATATAATTTGTATACAATACTATAATGATATTATAATAAATTCATAACGTCCCCCAATCCAAGGCCTTCCTCCCAACTCCTCCTTTTTCTCTACCACTCCAACCTCACTGTCCCCTTACGCCCTAGCGCCCACCTAGACTGTCGCAACGTCCACCAGGGGGCGGTAGCGCCCACTTTGAGAACCTATGCTCTAATATATAATCTAACAAAATGCACACATTCATGCGCCGGCGTATAATTATAAGTCAATTGATTACAAATATTGTGTGCACTTGAGTTAAGGGGGACGTTGTCAGTGGTCTTATATTAAGACAACTTCATTGAATATATAATTAAAGCCGAAATTTATGTATATGCGTCATTTACTCTATGTTCAGTAGAATGTGAGTATATGTATATTTGTGTATTAATATGCGCGTGTGCTTGTGTATATACTATTATATACATAAACAAACTTGCTTATATCTAAAATATTCCCCTAGATTTTTATTCATGAGTTACTTTGTTACTTTAGGTGTGTGGGAGTGTATGTGTGTATGTCTGTGTCACTATATGTACATATATATATATATATATTCATGTGATTATATATATATATATATATATATATATATATAATCACATAAATCTCAGGTGTTTCTAAGGGATATATTGAGACAGAAAGAGAGAGAGAGAGAGAGAGAGAGAGAGAGAGAGAGAGAGAGAGAGAGAGAGAAAGAGAGAGAGAGAGAGAGAGAGAGAGAGAGAGAGAGAGAGAGAGAGAGAGAAAGAGAGAGAGAATAAAATAGTCATGTCATTGAATATGTCAAAATACATACACACCTGCATACATAATATACATACATCCAAACACACGTACACACAAACAAACACACACACACACCACACTGACACACGCACGTATATATGTATACGTGACTTTATAGAGAAAACATAAATACTGAAGAAAACAGAAAGCATGGAGAACGGAGACAAAAAATGATAAATTTCATGTAAGATGTAAGTATATAGATAAGTATGTATATATGTATGTATGTATGTATGTACCTACCTATATATATATATATATATATATATATATATATATATATACACACACACACATTATTACAACGTTTTCACATTACATATACATACATACCTATGTGTGTGTGTGTGTGTGTGTGTGTGTGGATAGAAATATAAACTGAGAGATAAGGGGAATAGATAGATAGAGAACGAGAGAGAGAGAGAGAGAGAGAAAGAGAAAGAGAGGAACGTAGAAAGACGTACAGTGGTTTCCATACAGGATTTCATGTAAACATTTGTAGCTCTATATTGAAAATATATCATTCTGAGATAGACAGCTGAGGTAATTGTAGTTTGAATTCATAAGCATGCTTAGACACCTCTGATCTGTCTGCAACAGAAATGAGTGAATTTCCAATATATAAAAGGCATCACGTTTTCACACTGCCACTTCTTAAACTAAACTTCCACAATGTTCACATCAATTTTTGAAATGTTTTATAAGAGCTCAATCAATATTTTCGCATGATCAAAATTTTAGCCGGCGGTTTTAGTTCAACTCTTAAATAGATTATGTGTTGGTTTCTTTCTTCTTTTTCCTTTCCTTTTTTTTTTTTTTTTTTACAAGATACAGGTCTGTGAACAAACTTCACTATAGAAACATCACCCAAGATGATAATATACCATGACAGTTTTATTTATTTATTTTTTTTTTCAAATATTGTAATATTATTCTGAATCAAATTAAATATTCTTTTCAAAGCATGTTTAGGCAAACAGAAAGAAAAAAAAAATAACAAGAATTATTTTGCTGTAATTAAACAATAGCTTCAAGACGGTGACCTAGCAGAATAGTTAACACGTCGAACAAAAGTCTTAGTGAGAGTTCTTCCGGCTCATTAACTTCTGAGCTCAAATCCCGTTGCGGTCACCTCTGCAGTTTATTCTTTCGGAGGGTGTGTATGAGTGGAAGTTCAATAAAATAAAATACCTGTTAAGTACTTGGATCTACGGAATCGATTTTCCCCTCTTGCTTATTCGTTGTATCCCACAACGGACAAGCGTCTGTAAGAAAAAGACGTTTGTGTCACAATGTGTTTCAGACAGCAGGGCCACGAATTTTTACCCGTTGTTAAGAGTTCTCACATTCCACATTGATCTTACTGGGATTGTAACATCTGTTTCTATCACTGATGCGAAAATCCAACCTGAGGATCATTGAATGGATTCAGAGCAGTAAACTAAAAGCATCATATTGAACACCTAACAAAGGGATTTCCCAAGAGAAAATATCCAGGGTGTGCATTATTTACATTTGACGGATATTTCTCACTTTGTTTGTTGTTAACACAACGTTTCCGCTGATATACACTCCAGCCTTCATCAGATGTTTTGGGGATATTTAGAACCTGGGTTCTCATTTCTATTTTTATTATTCAGGTCACTGCCTGCAATCGAACTCGGAATCTTGGGGTTAGTAGCCCGCGCTCTTAATCACTACGCTATATGCTCGTGGGCAATTGTGAAGTGAATTTTAAAGGCTTATAAATCTAATATTTTCCTATCCTTTAGATTTATAATATCAGATTTATAAGCCCTTAAAATTCACTCCATAAATGCCCACGAGCATATGGCGTAGTGGTTAAGAGCGCGGGCTACTAACCCCAAGATTCCGAATTCGATCCCAGGCAGTGACCTGGATATTAATAATAATAACAACAATAACAACAACGAAAACTACCATTATGAATGAGAACCCAGGTTCGAAATTTCCCCAAGATACTTTGGAGGGTATATCAGCCGAAACAACAAACAAAGAACTGTATATCCAGGGTGGTCATCTACACTAATGGGAAGCTGATTTACTATGCAATGACATAGATTGCTTCCTCTTGGATATGCTACTAGTGAAATACCCTGAATTAGGCAGTTTTACACTACTCTGCACATCGATTAGATTTCGTCTTCTACCCAAGACTGTGTACTGTGAACTCCACTTCCTTTACTGTATCCTGTAGACGGGAAGTCGATGAAAGCAATGTTGGATTAGTTTCAACGTAGCAGTGCTGGCTAGTACAGCTAGTAGGCTAAACTGCTACGTTTACAGCAGGCCGTGTTTATATTGGAATCTACAAGAATTTACCAAAATACAATACGGCTTGATTGCTCGCCAAAATGTACTACTCTTACCTGTTCCTTAGAAACCACATGTATGTTTGTTGTGCGTGTGCATATATATATATATATATATATATATATATATATATATATATATATATATATGTATGTATGTGTGTGTGTATGTGTGTGTGTCTATGTGTATGTGTGTGTGTGTGTGTATACACACATACACGTATATTCATATATATATGACAGCATATGTGCTTGTGTGCTGGCGTTTGTATAAGCACCAATTTCAAACCAAACAATGCGTTTAATAAATACATAGTTTCATTGTTATCTATCATGAAAGTCTTATCGAAGAGAAGTTACCGGTATATAGACAAAAAGAATGACAGAATACATAGAACAAAACGAATTAAACAGACACCCAGACATCTCGGCCACTTCCGTCGAAGTCCGTCGTAAAGCTGAGAGTGAAAAGTTCAGTGGAGTATATGCAGACACAATAGCAGCATATAGAAATTCTACCCCGGCTAGAGGAAGCGACAAACCAGCTGCAAATCTCTTTCTTTCTCTATCTTACCCTCACCCCTCTCTCTGTCTCTGTCTCTTATGATTAAAAGTGATCGATTCAATGGACAAAAACGAAAATATACATCGAATTCATCTGGCCGGATGTTGCTGGTACTTCTCTCTGAAAATTAGCTTTTAGAGCAAAAATTCATAATGATAATGTTTAAAGTAGAAGCATTGTTTGCCTTTTAAAATCCGCCCAGATTTAGTCTGGTCCTACCGCTTCGATTAACTTCAAACTATTTCTTCAGTGTGTGTGTGTGTGTGTGTGTGTGTGTGTGTGTGTGTGTGTGTGTGTGTGTGTGAGAGAGAGAGAGAGAGAGACAGAGAGAGAGAGACAGAGAGAGAGAGAGAGAGAGAGAGAGAGAGAGACAGAGAGAGAGAGAGAGAGAAAGCACACACACACACACACACACACATTGAATGCCTTCCAGACAAGTAAATGTTTCATGCAATGCTGCTTCGATATTTTTGACAGGTTAAACACGTTATTTTAAGATGCCCTTGAGCAAATTATATTCCATAACTGATAATTTCCTGATCTTGAAACACTACTACTACTACTACTACTACTACTACTACTACTACTACTAATAATAATAATAATAATAATAATAATTACCACAAGGGCCGAACACAACAAATATGGGCAATACAACACAAGGGACAAATGGGGTGTTGAACAATGCCATGTATACAATAAGTAACAAAAAACAACCAACAAAATAAACATAAAGTAAAATTCCCCCAAAAGGAGGAGGTCCTCGCAGTGACTATTGAGGAACCCCACACATCCTGGTTACCCCTACCGCCAGGTGTGCTTCGGCGGGTGCTCCTCTCTTTTCAACACCTCCGAACACAAAAAACATACAGGGACAGGACAAAACAAGGGACAAGTTGGGTTTAAAGCAGAAAACGTGTAATAAAAAAACAAGAACAGTTAACAACTGAAAACTTAAACGGCAAAAATTCCGCAGTAGAGGGGAGTTCCACCCTGGGCCAACCAAGGCACCCCACACATCCTGGTCATTCACCCCGACTACCAAGGGCACGCCAGGTAGGCATGCTTCTTCTGTTCTTTGAAAGTGTTTTTCTCACAGTCATAAGTTGTTCCAAACACTGATACCATACCAGAGGCAAATTTCTTTAACTTTGAAAACTCATCTTAAGGTAAGCAGCGATAAAATTCTACAAGTTTCCTTCTTTGTGTATCTCTTTCAACAAGTTATTTTGCTAGCAAATCAATGAGCACCAGCTGTAGTTCGACTGGCACGTCATCAAGGTTACACTCAAAAGGATTCTGGAACCGAATAAATTCTATCGAGTTCTTAAAATCTCTCCAAAAAACTCGAGGTTTACATCTTCTGTGAGTTCAGCGCGAATCTCTTTGAAACACAGAACATGAGAGAAGTTTCCTTCTTCCATTTGTGCTTCAAACAATGATAGCTTTCTTCGAAACTCATTGATGATTCTGTAAAATCACAAATAAGGTTAACCTTTCCCTGACGTTTCAAGCTCACTTCATTCATGTGGGATGTGATGTCAACCAAAAACGACAAGTTTGACAGCAAAGTAGAATGTCACAGGAATGAATCAACTCTATCCTTTTCAGTGAGAAAAATACCTATTTCTCTTCGGAGCTTATAAAAACGCAACAGGACTTTATCCCTGCCGAGAAACCTTACTGCTGTGTGATAAGGCAAGTCACAGAGTTCAGAATCAATTTTTTCGAGAAAAGCCCAGAACTGGCGGTGATTAAATGCATAGCCCCCAATGAAGTTCACCGCAGAAACGACTGGTTACTATACGCAAGAAATATCTCTTTCCCATAAAGTGCTTATTGATGGATAATGCAGTGTATAAACAGAGCGCCAGGGAGTTGAATATCTTCCAGCGTAGTCCTAGTCTAACCCACCAGACCCTGCCTCACTCCAACCATGGTTTTTCCTCCATCAACTGTAACACATCGAAGCTGATTCCACTGTAGGTTATAGCCTTGCAAAGTTTTTTGCACTTCAATGAAAATGTCTTCCCCAGTTGTTGTTCCGTGCATGCTGCAAGTAGATGTAAATACTTTTGTTATCTGAAAATCTAAATTAACACCACGAATGAATAGGAGGAGTTGTGACACACTCGACAAATCAGTAGACTCATCCAGCTCCAGAGGAGTTCCGAACTTTCTCGCGTATCTGTAGCACTACGTTCTCTCCAATTTCTTCTGTTTTCCGCACAGCTGAACTTTCTAAAAGGCTGATGACATAATTCACTGAAGTCATTCCATTTATATTCGGCACTCTTCCAACAGGTTTAAACACGGCAATGGAAGTTAAAACACGATCGCTGAAGGAATGAACTATCGTTGCAGGTACTTACACAAAAGCATACTGCGGTGGCGGGCCGGATGAACTGACTTCGGGGGCCGAATCTGGACCGCGGCCGTAGTTTGGTGACCCTTGCACCAAAGGCACAAGGGCTGAAATTTTGGAGGAAGAGGCTAGTCGATTACATCCATTCCAGGACATAACTGGAAATTATTTTCTCGACCCCGAAAGAAATGAAAGACAAAGTCGACATCGATGGAATTGGAACTCAAAACATAAAGACTGGCGAAATATCATTAAGCATTTTACCCGGCGTGATGACAAGTTTGCCAGCTGGTAATCCTAATAATAAAACATAAAATGAATTTATACACGGTATAAATTAGTTACAAAAATAAAAAGCGGGATGGAAATCTGATCCTCCTGATATTGACGAACCGCTAAGGATATTCGTGAACCCCCACAATAATAGGTCCTTGTAACTTGACAAGCAGTACAACCGCTGTCCCCCGTACACACATAATCTTCAATCAACAACCTCACGATATTTTATACTGTGCGACATCTATAATGATAATAATAATGATATTATTATTATTATTATTATTATTATTATTATTATTATTATTATTATTAATAATAATAATAATAATAATAATAATAATAATAATAATAATAATAATAATAATAATAATAATAATACTAATACTAAAACAATACCTAATGTCATAGGTGCTCTGGGAATGACAGCGAAACGGGCTGATTACTACCTAGCTCAGATACCAGGAAACCCCAAAATGGCTGAAGTTCAAAAGATAGTGCTCATGAGAACTGCCCATATCCTACGTAAAATACTGTCTATGTGATTGCAAATTTTAAAACAAACACATAATTTTCTTATGGTTTCTTAAACATTCTCTAGAACAATACTATGTACAAATCCAAATATATGGTACCCTAGGCATAACACCTACATAAACTTCTAACTTGTTGTCTCTTGAGGTCTCTGGGTGAGACTTGGATCCAACTTATACAAATGCAAAACAAAAGTCAAACATGAAATAATAGTAATAATAATAATAATAATAATAATAATAATAATAATAATAATAATAATAATAATAATAATAATAAGAAGAAGAAGAAGAAGAAGAAGAAGAAGCAGAAGAAGAAAACAGAGAAAAAAGATGGCTATGGATGACTAAAGGTGATTTAAAACCGGAAATGGAGTTTCTAATCTGTGCTGCCCAAGAGCAAGCACTAAAAATGAATTACATCAAATACAGAATAGACAACACATCAGAAAGAGATAAGTGCAGAATTTGTGGACAAAATAGTGAAACCGTATGGTATATTACCAGTTAATGTACGCCAAAGGCCCAGAAAGAATATGAGACGTCATGACAATATAGCAAGGATTGTCCATTGGACACTTTGCAACATTTATGGACTTGACAGAGCAAAACAGTGGTACGAACTTAAACCCGAAGGTATCATCGAAAATGATAATGCAAAGATCTTATGGGATTTTATGTTTCAGTGCGACCATAAGATAGAGAATAGAAAACCAGACATAGTGTTAATTGAGAAAGAAAGCACACGATGCTGGATCATAGATATAGCATGCCCAGCTAACAATTATAGATATAGTATGCCCAGCTGACAACAAGGTATGTCATAAGGAAGAAAGCAAAGTCGATAGGTATGACAAGTTAGCTTGGGCGATTGAGCAGTTTTGGCCATCAAAAAGGTGGTAGTAGTACGAATAGTTGTCGGAGTTCTAGGAACAGTGAATAAAAGTCTCGAGAAGTACATGGAAGAAATAAGGGCTGCAATAAAGTTGGAGCACTTGCAGAAAATACCACTGCTTGAAACCGCTCGAATACTCCAGTTGGTGCTCGAAAAATAAAAGGTGTTACCTTAGTTCACTGGGAGTGAACATTTTACACCGTAATACATCTCTAGCATAAGAAACTTCGCGAATGATAAAAACAAATTAAGGTGGAGTACTTGTGCAGACTGAGATTGATACTTTAGTTGAAATTAAACGGACGGAATAAGATTGAAACTATCAACATCTGGGAAGTTTCACTCCTTAGATAAGAAGCAGTGGTGATCGCAGAGACAGTAGACGAACTAAACAGCTTAGACAGAAAGACAAGGAAGTTGCTAACTAGATATGGGACACTCCACCCCAAAAGTGACAGAGACAGACTATATGTACCAAGAAAAAGAGGGGAGAGAGGACTTATTGGATTCGAAAACAGCATGAGAGCAGACTAAAACAACATAGCATGGTATGTAAAAAATGCCACAGAACCGCTATTATTAGAAGTAAGAAGGTCAGGCTTGTGTGGGATGAAAGATTGCAAAGATAAAGCACTATACAAGAAACTGAAAACGAATGAAACTGAAAATAGGTGGTAAAGAAAAGAATGCATGGACAATTTCATAGGGATGTAGAAGATAAGACAGAGAGAGAAAAAAGATGGCTGTGGAAGACTAAAAGGGATTTAATACCGGAAACGGAGGCTCTAATCTGTGCTGCCCAAGAGCAAGCACTAAGAACTAACTACATAACATACAGAATAAACAACACAGCAGAAAGTGATAAGTGAAAAATCTGTGAAGAAAATGGTGAAACCATATGGCATATTACCAGCCAATGCACGCCACGACGCCACAACAATATAGCCATGTTTGTCCATTGGACACTTTACAACAAGTATGGACTTGAGAGAACAAAAGATTGGTACGACCACAAACTTGAAGGCATCGTCGAAAATAAAAATGCAAAGGTCCTATGGGATTTTATGATCCAGTGCGATCATGAGATAGAGAATAGGAAGCCAGACATAGTCTTAATTGAGAAAGAAAACAAACTTTGCTGTATCATAGATATAGTTTGCCCAGCTGACAAATAGGTAAGCGATAAGGAAGAAAGAAAAGTCGATAGATATGACAGGTTAGCTTGGGAGGTAAAGCAGTTGTGGTCGATAAAAAAGGTAGTTGTGGTACCAATAATTTTCGGAGCCCTGGATACAGTGAGTAAACACCTCGAGAAGTACGTGAAACAAATAGGGGCTGCAATGAGGGTGGAGCACTTGCAGAAAATAGCACTGCTTGGAACCGCCCGAATACTCCGGAAGGTGCACGAAAATAAGAGGTGTTACCTTAGCTCACTGGTAGTGAACAGCTGACACTGTAGTACATCTCCAGTGTTAGAAGCTGTGCAAAGGCAATAATAATAATAATAATAATAATAATAATAATAATAATAATAATAATAATAATAATAATAATAATCAAAAACTGAGCAAATATAAAGATCTTGAAATAGAAATTAGCAAAATGTGGAATCTGAAGACGAAAACAATACCTATTGTCATAGGTGCCCTGGGAATGACAGCGAAACGGGCTGATTACTTCCTAGCTCAGATACCAGGAAACCCCAAAATGGCTGAAGTTCAAAAGATAGTGCTCATGGGAACTGCCCATATCCTACGTAAAATACTGTCTATGTGATCTCAAATTTTAAAGCAAACACATAATTTTCTTATGGTTTCTTAAACATTCACTTGAACAAAACTGTACAAATCCAAATATATGGTACCCTAGGCATAACACCTACATAAACTTCTAACTTGTCTCTTGAGGTCTCTGGGTGAGACTTGGATCCAACTTGTACAAATGCAAAACAAAAGTCAAACATAAAATAATAATAATAATAATAATAATAATAATAATAATAATAATAATAATAATAATAATAATAATGATAATCAATTTGAAAGAAGAATGAACAACTATGACGATTTGTAGTGGGAAATACGAAGGTTGTGGTCAATGAAGAGAGTGGACGTGATACCAATAGTAATTGGTGCACTTGGAAGTATCACCACTCAACTACCAACATGGCTGAAAAAGATTGGTGCGAGTGTGAAGGAAGAACATCTACAAGAAACAGCATTGCTTGGCACTGCAAGAATTCTTCGCAGGGTTCTTGAAGCATGACCGGTAAACAAGTGTCCCCTTAGTCTGCTGGCTGTGGACAGCTGACACTTTCCATCATACCCAGCGAAATAAGCTGTGAGTTTTCATATAATAATAATAATAATAATAATTGATTCTGTTTTTTAATAATGATAATAATAATAATGATAATGATAATAATAATAATAATAATAATAATAATAATAATAATAATAATTATAATAAT
>NC_142928.1:14166859-14181859 GCF_046866305.1 Octopus bimaculoides
ACCACCATCACCAACACCACACAACTACTACTGTTACTACATATACTACTACTATTGCTGCTACCACTACTAATATTGTTGCTGTTGCTGCTACTACTACTATTGCTGTTAATACTACCACTACTGCTGCTGCTACAACAACTACTACTACTACTACTACTACTACTATTGCTGCTGCCACTACTAATATTTTTGCTGTTGCTGCTGCTACTACCATTGCTACTACCACTACTACCACTACTGCTGCTACGTTTTGTAAAAATAAAGTAAAAATACAAGTCTTATGGTGACATGAAGTTAAAAACATGCATTCATCTCTTATGTGTAATGCTGCACATAATCGGATTGGCGATGTGTATTTTGACAATTGCATCAGTAGAAATACTCATAAGAAGAGATATACATAACATAAATGGATAAAATAAGCTAAAACAAAAATCGACATTCAAATAGGAATACATCAATGCAAAACTTTGCCACATCTTAGAAATGTCCGTTCATTGACTACAAGCTTTTCTTCTCTCTCTCTCCATCTCCTCCATTATTCCGTTCCTTTGTTTCTATACTTCTTTCTTTCTTTCTTTCTTTCCCCCTTTATTTCTCTTTTTAAAAGCAGTTCCTAATACGATTTGTGGCATTTTGAATAAGCTCTGAATATTTGTTTATTTCAACTAGGTACAAAAGCATTATATTTAAGAGAATTGAAAATTGGTCTACGTGACCTTCAATGGCAAGTGCATTAGCCGCATAAATTCGTGTTCAAACAGAAATCACAATTGTGAATAAGACTCGGTGTTTCCGAGCGGATTTAAATTTATCATTTATTGTTTAAAAGATACTGTAGCTGATTTTATTGACCCTAAAATATTACTGGTGCTTATTTTATCAACTAAAGGATAGATATCAATAAGTTCTCTATAAGCTGGATCTGAAACTAAAAAGTAAAGTACGTACAATGTGTTCGATGCTCAAAAGAATGGAAATCTCTTCTGTACAGGCAATAATTCCTCCTATATGATTATTAATTGGGCACATGAGCGCCATCTATGTGAGTTTAAGAAGCCAACTTAAGGATCACATGTTGCTTGTTTAAATCCTAACAGGCTTCAGGCTTAACTAATGCCTTGATAGGAAAATTTGTTATGCGTATATTAATATATAGTCATCTGTGCGTGAGTGTGTGTGCGCGTGTGTGCCTGTGCGTATGTGTGTGTGTGTGTGTTTCTGAATGTGTGCGTGCATGTGTGTATATGTGTGTGTGCATGTGTTTGTGTATTTGTGCATGCGTGTGTGCGTGTCTGTGCATGTGTGTATACACACACACACACACACACACACACACATATATACATACTTACATTTATTTTCTCGATCCCGAATGGTAAAGTAGATCTGGGCAAAATTTGAACTCAGAACATAAAGGCAGACGAAATAGCGTTAAGTGTTTTGCTTGATGAGCTAATGATTCTGCCTGCTCGCCATCTTAAAAGGATAGTAGAAATATTCGTTTCAAAGCACTGAGTACGAACTGCCAGTTCTGTTTTCTCGTAAGTATTGCTGTACCACTGCACGAAGGTGAGTCAAAAAGTAATGCCATTTTGTTTAGGACAGGTATAATTACCAACACAGAAACATATGTCATACATCAAAATGAAACTGGTCCTCTATGGATCACATCTCTACTTCTCAACATAGTCACCGTTTCTCTCAATAGCAACGTTCCACCTTTAAATGAGAGCATGTATCACTGCCCCGTAAAGTTAGGTTGACTGTTCTTTGAGCCACTTCTTCACTACCTACATGCTCACCAGATTTAGAGCCTTCAAACTATCATCTCTTCGGCGCCACGAAAGACGGGTTGAGAAGCAAATATTATTCCAGTGAAGAGGAAGTGAAAACTGTAGTAAAGAAGTGGCTTAAAGAACAGTCAACAGAATTTTACGGGACAGGGATACATGATCTCATTCGAAAGTGGAAGATTGCTATTGAGAGAAATGGTGACTATGTTGAGGAGTAGGGATGTGATCCACAGAGGACTAGCTTCATTTTGATGTATGAGACATGTTCCTGGGCTGGTAATTATACCTGTCCTAAACAAAATGGCATTACTTTTTGACTCACCCTCGTAATATGTCATGTTACTGCAACACCAGCAAGCTGCGCGATGTCGATAACAAAACGATTGAGAACTTTACCATTTAATACATTTTATAGTGAGAATTTCTACTCTCCTACGAATAAATTTCTCCTCCTAAAATCTTTAAACCCCTAGAAGCAAGGTATTGGTTTT
The DNA here is from genome assembly GCF_046866305.1 of Octopus bimaculoides. NCBI lineage: Eukaryota > Metazoa > Mollusca > Cephalopoda > Octopoda > Octopodidae > Octopus > Octopus bimaculoides. The sequence continues at coordinate 14,169,150 of NC_142928.1, forward strand.
AAATTTTGGAACAAGGCCAGGGGATAAGTCGATTACATCGACCCCAGTTTTCAACTGGTACTCGGCGGAATTTGAACTCAGAACGTGAAGGCGGACGAAACGCCGCTAGGCATTTTACCCGGCGTGCTAACGATTCTGCCAGCTCATCAACCCCTAAAATATACAAGCAATATTGATTATATTTTTTGTGACAAGACGTCGGGTTAATGTTGGTCTGGGAAGGAAGAGGTAATATCAGCTCAATAAACCTGGTATTACTGATATTTATATTTACTACCTTCAGTGATAAATGTCAATGTTAACCACAGCAGGATTTGAAATTAGAAATTAGAAAGTCGGAACTAAATCCGGAAATAGATTTACCTCCTACTATCGAATGATTCTGAGAGCTCGCAGTTGTATAGACTCCGAATATATTAATTGGAATTCAGTGTTTGATTTAATAGAAAATAGTATTATTTTTGGTGATAATAGTATTAAGATGATATATATATTTTTTAATGTCCTCTATTAGTTTTTTTTTTCCCTTTCTACTAGCTTGGTAGAAGAAAGATGCATTGTTAAAATAGATGGCTAGGCAATCATTGATAAATAATGTATCTATACACAGTATTATGATGAATGAAGGTTATATAGAAAAAGAAATGGGAGAAGTTCGTTGAAAAGTATGGTTAAACTGAACGAAGATATTTAAATGGTTGAAGAGTAGGAAACGTGAGAGAACGAGATGAACAAGAAAAATGAGGGTGATTTAGAAACATATTTAGCTAAGAGGGAAGAAAAATGAGATGCGATAACAAGCGTGGAATCGAATGAACAAGAACCGAACGATAGTTAGTTTGAAACGGTAGAAAGAGAGTGTGATAGTGGGGAGAATGTAGAGAGAGAGAGGAGGGAGAGGGAGAGAGAGGGAGATAGAGAGAGAGAATTATAAGAGTGAAAACAGTCAGAAATAGAGTAAAGTTAAATGTAAAGCATGAAGAGGAGAAATAATGACTCGAAGAAATGATTTAACGATACGGAGATGTTAGAAGTGAGGAAGGAAATGGCACAAAATAAGTAAGAGATGAATGTTCAGAGATTGAAAGATAATGAGAGAAAAATGAAGAGAAGGTAGAGAGAGGGAGAGAGAGAGGGAAAGAGATATGGTGAGAGAGACAGAGAATGGAATATTGAAGAATAGTAGAATAGCTGAGGATAGTCATAGTAAACATTGTTATTATGTTCTGTTTTATTCTCTGAATTCAGACCTAATGGTTGCAGAATGATGTGAATAATATGAAAACCATTTCAACGGCATTACGGATATATAATGACAGCATTAAATGAAATAAAATGAAATAAAACGGAAAAGAAAAGATTGAAAAAATGGCAAAGAAACAAAACAAATGAAACAAAATCTCGTTGAATGAAACGCAATACATTAATGATGCTACAATCCATACATCACATTTTGATATATGTCCAACTACGCACCATGTATGTTTAGTAATATGCGGCATGGATAATATTGCACGATCAGAAGATTTGCGAATTATATGTTATGTTACAAGTTATTTAGCGCTGACACACTTGTGAGTGAAAATGGTTCAATGACAGCCCAGTAACAGCAAATGACTAAAATCTATATGAGTGTTTTAGTGTGTATGTAGAAATAAATAGAATATGTGGAATTCAAGTATGAAGAAATAATTGTAGTCGCAGATCTGTTCTAAATGAAAGTTCGGTGAAAATAAAGAGGTTGGCAATTATATGAGGTATCTCTTTGGCACAATGTTTGATAATAGTGTAAAAGGCACAGTTGAAATAGGGCAGCTGTGGGATTGAAATAATCAGAGCGGTTGTCGTATATGGCGATACAGTTAAGAGGAAAAACCGAAGAGGAGAGTATGAGAACGGCTATTCTTTTATTCTTTTATTCCTTTACTTGTTTCAGTCGTTTGACTGCGGCCATGCTGGAGCACCAACTTTTAGTCAAGCAAATCGACCCTCCAGGATTCATTCTTTGTAAGCCTAGTACTTATTCTATCGGTCTCTTTATGCCGAACCGCTAAGTTACGGGGACGTAAACACACCAGCATCGGATGTCAAGCGATGTTGGGGGGGGGGGGGCAAACACAGACACACAAACAAACACAGACACACACACACACATACACACACACACACACACACACACATATATATATATATTCTTTCCGTTCTTTTCTCTTCATTTTTTCTCTCCTTGTTTCTTTCTGTGTTCCTTTCTGTGGAAGAGTGTAGGCTCGAAACGTTAAGGACTTTTTCGATTCCCGAGCGTTGTACTAATACATCTGTTTGTTTTCTACACCACCTGTCTTCGTCTTTTTTTTTTTTGTGAATTCTCCCTACATATATATATATATATATATATATATATATATATATATATATATATATATATACGACGGGCGTCTTTCAGTTTCCGTCTACCAAATCCACTCACAAGGCTTTGGTCGGCCCGAGACTATAGTTGAAGACACTTGCCCAAGATGCCACGCAGTGGGATTGAACTCGGAACCATGTGTTTGTAAAGCAAGCTGCTTACCACACAGCCACTCCTGCGCCTATGGTTACGTACATTTCAAACGGGCTTTGGATGTCTAGGAATACAAGTAATCTCAAGTAAGAAGGTTCGAACGGTAAGATGATATGAAATGGATAATCATTGCTTATCAATGCGAACATATGAGGAGATTACTGTATACTATTTGATTTATTGTGTCGAAACAGATCACGTGTGTTCATGTAGTTGCCTGAGTAAATAGGCCAAGAAAATTAATGTTAAGGATTGCTAGTTATGGTGTTATCAGAAGACTATGGGAGTAAAAAGTAATAGAAAATTTGGCCTAGTTATAGAGATAATGAGCTGAAATAGTTGAGAAAATATCGAAATGCACGAAACCTGATAAGCTCAAATAGTAAAAGAAACTGCAGTCGGACGTAGATGAATGAACACTTGAGCTAGTTTTAATGTAAGCTTCGGTTACTGACGACCACGTGAGTAACGGGAAAAGTGAAGCCGAAGGGAGTTAGATTTGGAATAAACAGTGTTAACTGGTGATATGTGTTTTAGGAAAGAAAACTTCATGGATCAAGAATGGAATCAAACGCATAAATATAGAAGAAGCAAAATAGAAGAGATTAGCGTCTTCATTTAAGTGCTTTGGCATTATTGTGAAAGAAATGAATTCTTCAGAAACAAAGAATCACGATTTGCTAGAAGTCATTTCATCGACGCTTATAAGTAACACAGCTTGAAGTGCGTGACACATATTCGACATATTGTAGGCGAAGGGGTGGCTGTGTGTTAAGAAGTTTACTTCCCAACTACAGGGTTCTAGGTTCAGTCCCACTGCGTAGCACCTGGAGTAAGTCTCTTTTACTGTATCTCCGAGCGTATCAGAATGGATTTGGCAGAGGGAAACTGATAGAAACCCGTCATGTATATATAAATGTGTGTGTGTGTGTGTGTGTGTGTGTCTTGTCGATTGACAACCGATGTTTGTTTGTTTGCATCCTCCGTAACTTAGTGATTCCGGCAAAAGACCGACAGAATAAGTACCAAGCTTAAAAAATTAAAGTATACTGGGATCGATTTGTTCGACTAAAAATTCTTGAGGGCGGAGCCCCAGCATGACCGCAGTCTAATGACTGAAACAAGTAAAGGAAAAAAATACATTTGCTTACTTCCGTCGGATGAGTTGAACTCATCCACTCTCGGACACATTATGCTAAACTCCACAAAATGTGAATGAAGTCCAGCGCATTGTCAATAAGCAAAAAAAAAAAAAACCCAAAAACAGAAAGCGTATATTATATCCTTATTTTGATAACAAGATCTCCCTTTTGTTACATCTCTATGTCCATAGCGGGTTTTCAACTTTAAAATGCCAGCTAATATCATGCTCATTAATAAATATTCCTTTCTACTATGGGCAAAAGGTCTGAGATTTGGTGGAGAAAAGAGGACGTTGAAGTCAATTACACCAACCCCAGTGTTTCAACGACTCCCCGAAAGGATGAAAGGCCAAGTCGACCGCAGCGGAATTTGAACTCAGAACGTAAAGACAGACGAAATGCCGCTATGTATTGAGTTATCGCATAAATAGTGTGGGTATACTTCTTTTATACTTTTTTTATTTTTCAAAATTATGGTAAACACATTTCTTTTTTAATCTAGAACATACTCTCCTTCATTTTCTACAATGCATTACTGTCTCTCTGGTAGACTTGCAAGACTCCTCTTCCAAAATTTAATTGTCCGTGACGAAAAATACTCCTCCAGTACTGTCCGATCCCCATATATTGCATTACTATTCCTCGCACTATCCGTTGCGCTGTTGCCTTCTTTTGAACTTATAAAGCAAAATATGCCGAAAATGTTCTTTTGTAACATCCATTTTAGCTTTGAAATTTAACTGTTAAAATCGAATTGCACTCTTCAAAACTTGCACTAAGAATAAGTACAAGGAAAAATTACTACCTGTTAATTCCATTCCCCTCCAAATTTTAATTCATGCAATTTCAAAAACCGCATTATTTATGGGATGGCCGAATTTTTTGTCTCGCGTGCTAACGATTTAGCTAATTTCACTGCCTCATAATTATTGCAAAATATTACAGATATTTACAGTGCTGATCCATATTCAGCGTATATAATCTGTAAATGGTGCGAGAAATGTTCGCCTGTTGATAAAATGTATCTTCGTTTCGGACAATTTCTGGGATGAAGAAAATATGTTTCCATTCTTCGTGACAGAATATTCAATGATGTTGATACAAAGGACTTTCTTTGGAATTGAAATCGAGGAAATTTTCAATGAGAATTTAAATCCAAAAGGATGCAAATATTTTTCAACAGAAAGGGTTCACCTTAACTTTTTGTTTCAGTCATTAGATTGTGATCATGCTGGGGCATCGCCGTGAAGATGTTTTAGTTGAATGAATCGACACAGTACTTATTTTCCAGAGCCTGGTCTTCAATATATTGGTCAATATATTTGCCGAACCGCTAATTTACGGGTAATTAAACACGCCAACAACGGTTGTCAGGCGGTGGTGGACAAACACAGACACACACGCACGAACACAGACACACACACACACATACACACACACACACACGCACACACACTCACGCAGACATACACTCACATACACATACACACACGCACATACATACATATGTGTGTGTGTCTGTGCTCATACAACTGTGTTATAGTCACGAAAAGGAGAGCGTTATCTGTCAAAGCCAAAGAGCCGCGGAATAAATTGTTATAAATTTTGCTGTAGTTAGTTTTTTTGGTTTGAAATGCCACAAGGAACGCCGCTGCTGTTCGGGGACAGGAAATAAATGTATCACTTAGAAGGACCGATTTATTTCCCAATCAATATCAAATCGAGCATCCTTCTAATAAAATGAATTAATTTATTAATTTCTTGTATAGAATTAAATGGGTTGAAACGAACTAATTAACTTTCTGGATTTAGTTTCGTCTCTCTACATAACAAGAACAATTCTCTGGAGGACATCTTAGTTATTCTCCGTTAATGTTTATCCAATCGTGTGTCTCCTCCGTCTAATAGAGGGGCTTATTATTGGCAGAGAGAAATCCTATTATTAGTGAACGGATAAAGAAAATTTATTGGCGAACACAATCCCCAACACAATTTCAATTGGCAGGTTTATCAATTTCACTTCAAGTACTCAATGATCTTCAGAATAGCGCAATGAAAGGATACCTTGTATCTCCAAAAAAGAATAATTATTACTACTGAAGGCCAGCAGATTTGGTTGCAGGGGGATGACAGGTACTTATTTCATCGACCGCGGCATTTGAATTCAGAACGTAAAGACGGACGAAGTACTGCTAAGCATTTTGTCCGGCGCACTAAAGAGTGAATTGAAAACATGACGTTTCTCATTTCTTTATTACCCACAAAGGGTTAAACATAGAGGGGACAAACAAGGACAGACAAAGGGATTGAGTCGATTACATCGACCCCAGTGCGTAACTGGTGCTCAATTTATCGATCCCGAAAGGATGAAAGGCAAAGTCGACCTCGGCGGAATTTGAACTCAGAACGTAGCGGCAGACGAAATACTGCTAAGCATTTCGCCCGGCGCGCTAACGTTTCAGCCAGCTCGCCGCCTTTGAAAACTGAACACATGACGTTTCTGCTAAAAACCTTTTTTTAACGGTTTTAAAGGTGCCTACATACATACATACATACACACATACATACATACACACATACATACATACACACATACATACATACATACACACACACACACACAAACACACATACATACATACATACATACATACATACAATAACCTCTACGTTCTTCAACCACAGCAACACATAAAACACCACCACTATCTTCTTAATCTTCTTGATTACAATCACCATCATCATCATCTTGATCGTGATGATAATGTTCGTGATGATCATTATCCCCATCATCGTCATCATCGTCATCATCATGATCATCATCATCATCATCGTCGTCATCATCATCATCTTCATCGTCGACATCATCATTCTCGCCATTGTTATTACCAGCACATGGTATACCCTGCCCGCCACATCTATCACCTATCACCCCGTCATTATCTTTCAGCCATTTTCTATATATAATGTAGTCCCTGACGTAGCTTTGGACGAAACATGTATTCATAGACACACACGCACACACACACACACACACACACAAACACACACACACACACACACACACACTCATTCTGTTTCTCTCTCTCTTCCTTTCTCCCTCTCTTCCTCACACATTAATCACCAGTGCTTGCTCCAGTGTGTTATTTTGATTAGTCACACATGAAAGAACAGTGTGAAAGTTGTCTCTACGCAGATGATTGAAGTGCTAAGAATAGCAGCCGAGTGAACATAAAATCGAAAATATAGCGTCTTTGCAAAAAGTGATTACATTTCATAATTTTTTATTGCTTGTCTTTTACTTGTTTCAGCCATTAGACTGCGGCCATGCTGGGACACCGCCTCGAAGAATTTTGAGGTGAATGAATCGACCTTAGTACCTATTAATTTTTCTGAGCTTATGCATTGGCACTCCGTCGCTTACGACTTCGAGGGTTCCAGTTGATCCGATCAACGGAACAGCCTGCTCGTGAAATTAACGTGCAAGTGGTTGAGCACTCCACAGACACGTGTACTCTTAACGTAGTTCTCAGGGATATTCAGCGTGACACAGTGCGACAAGGCTGACTCTTTGAATTACAGGCACAGCAGAAACAGGAAGTAAGAGTGAGAGAAAGTTGTGGTGAAAGAGTACAGCAGGGTTCGCCACCATCCCTTGCCAGAGCCTCGTGGAGCTTTAGGTGTTTTCGCTCAATAAACACTCACAACGGCCGGTCTAGGAATCGAAACCGCGATCCTATGACCGTCAGTCCGATGCCTAACCACTGGGCCATTGCGCCTCCACTTCTAAGCTTAACACATATTCCATCGACCCCATGGGCCGAGCCACTTGATTAAGTGAACATAAACACACCAACACCGATTGTCAAGCAGCGGTAGGAAATATAGAGAGACACAAAGGCATACACACATACAAGTACGTATACGGCGGGCTTCTTTTCAATTTCCGTCTACCAAATCCACTCTCAGGGCTTTGGTCGCCCGATGTTCTACTAGAAGCCTCTCACCTAAGGTGTCATATAGCGCCACTGATCCCAGGACCGTGTGTTTAGGAACAAGCGTCTTATCACAACGCTACACCTGTGCTTATGGGTCTAGATAAAATATGATCGACCCAGAGAGGATGTCAGTGAAAATGTTTACCAATCAAGAACGATAGATTTGCAGATTCGTTAAGGGCAAGAGAATGGATTTCTTGTAGTATTTATTTCTTCACTTAGCGATCTCAGTTCAAATTACTCCATGTCCCACGTAGGAGGGAGAATTAATCTGTCACCCTGTTTAACTCCACCACCTGCTAATTTGGATGCATTTAGAAGAGTCTACTATGCAGCAGTTGGGTAAGCACATGGTATTTTTGGAGTTACAATCGCAAGATCATGGTTGTCATTCAGGGACCGGGTTACGCGTTGATTTAGTGGAGTCAACCCTTTTGCTGTTGTGTAAGGGTGTGGTCTTTTTGAACTCATGATCATAAGGTCGTGGTTTCGATCCACAGACCGGGCGATGCGCTGTGTTCCTGCCCAAAACACTTCATTTCACATAGGTCCAGGCCAATTAGCTGTAAATTGGTAAGTCTCTATTCAGGAGGGGACGTCATGATTTCAGTCATATATCTCGTGATATATGACTGTGATGAACCAGTCGATTGGATGTTGTTACACATCGCTGGCCACAATGCCTTTCGCATTGTTTTAGCTTCGGAATGATGCCACTCCGCTGGCTAAGCGAGCAGGCCAACATTTACCCGTGCCCCGATTGGAAGGTTAGTCCGTCGCAGGGTCACCTACCCGTTTAAAGTTGAGTGGACTAGAGCCATGTGAAATGAAGTGTTTACAACGCGCCACTCGGTTTGGAATCGAACCCACGAACTAGCAACTAAGCCACACGTTCAGGACGGATATTGTGATCTTAGTCATATATACGCCATGGAAATCGGGTATCCGGGGCTATGTTTCCTACGATTCGCGACAATAACGTGCAGGGGCTTTACTTTTAGTCTGTTGCAATTATTCAGGGAGATCTCTGGTTCAAGGACTCTTCTCTTCTTCTCCCAGGATCTGAGTCACTGTTAAGAGTCAAGGTATTGCTTACTCTCCTGACGCTAAGAAAAATAAATTCAATTATTTCTGGTTTTTCAGCTCATGTTATACATGTGAGACTCAGCAGAACAATATGTATTCAGTATGCAAAACTTTCCCACTGGATGTTTTCCCTTAGCCATTTCTTGATATTCGTATTCTGCGTAGTTATGTTCCTTATGGTAAAGATTATTTGTCAACATAATATGGTAGTCACTGTTGGGACGAATGTTTGTTGTTTAACTCCAGGAAACAATAGTAACATTCATCCCAACCTGGACTGCCACATTATGTTGGCAAATAATCTTTACGCTAAAGTACTGTTACTGAATATCTCTCGCTGAAAGATTTAGGAACAATAATGTTTCTATTTGCATTCCTTATATTTTCTATATACAGCGATGGCTTTTGAGTTTAGCTAACTAAATAGCATATGGATCTCTGAAGAGATGTAAGGCGATTGAAACTTGCTCGTTAGCTACGCTAGTCAATTTGAACGACAAGGACTGCTTCAATCTGCATCGATTTTATTCTCAAAATATTTCAATTTATTGATAATATCGGTATTATTTTGATATTGGTTTTATTTTCCTTGGTTGTTGATATTTTAAAATATCAAACACCTCCAGAAGAAATTTTTAATTTGCTAATTGCATGGATAGCCTCAGTTATTCAGAGCTTTACAATTCATTAGGTTATATATGTGAAATATAACAGTATGAGTCACAGCATGAATATATTTGATTTATACGAGATCGAACATCAAAAACTGTAGGAAATTGTCTCCTTCAAAATCTGATATATGAACCAAAATTGAATAGGGGTAGAAAATATCTAATAATAATAATACTTTTTGCATACGACATACACATATAAAAATGCACATATATATGTGTATAAATGTATATAAAAAATAAACAGAGAAATGCTTACACTCAACAGCACACACGTTTTATCAACTATTACTTCCGTTGACTTCGTCTCAAATGCTGTCTTTTAGGTTTACTCTATCACAGTCACTGGATAGCCGCCATTTTAGGCAACGCCTTGAAACGTTCAGTTGAAGAGATCGACTCCTGCATTTATTTTTGAAACTATGGTATTTATTCTATCGGTTTCTTTTACTGAATCACTAATTTGCGGGGTCGTATACAAACCAACGCCGATTGTCAAGGGAGGTTGAGGACAAACACACTCACACACAAATACACACACACACACACACACACACACACACACACACACACACACACACACATACACACACACGCACACACACACATGTATACGATAGGTTTCTTTTAGTTTCCACTGATCACATCCACTGGCAAGGCTTTGGTCGGCTTGAAGCTAAATTAGAAGACACATGCCTAAGGTGCCACACAATGGGATTGAACGCTAGGATACATGGTTGGGAAGAAAGCTTCTTATCTACAGTATTTCCTTATCTCGTTGTTCATGTGATAGCAGAGAACAGATGAATAAAAAGAAAATTACGAGAATTAATAAATACATCACGATGATTTTTATGATTTTGCTTTTAAAACTTGAGACTTTTGAATCAGTACTTCTGTTTTTCTCCTTGTCTAGTTTTGTTTCTCGTTTTTCGTGTAAAGTGTTATCTTCTAACTTCTTGGCACAAAGTGTTATCCACTCTAAAGTAACTTCTTTGCATCTCGTTCGCTGATCTTAAACTTATTCAGTGACAGTTCATTTTAGAATTGTAAACATGTACTTCTCGTTCTTTCTTCTTAGTATTTAACATATAGTTGGATTTTGTATTTGGTTTGCAAGATTCTTGATGGGAATTCATGTGTTGAAACAGATTTGTTGTGTCTTGAGAGGCTCATTACTCCAGTGACGAAAGGACTTTGGCTGACAAACAACCGATTGATTGTTTAATCAACACAATAAACAAACGATCGATTAATTAATTGTTTAGATATTTAACCGACTAAATACCACGAAAGAAGTGATATTGAACCAGTTTGCGTGTGTTATTTTTATTGGCGTAGTTTTCCTTCCAAGACACAATAAGATGTATCGTCTTTATTTCCACTAAATTTGAATGAACTTCTACAGATTTTATCTGAGTAAAATTCAAGTATCGCAATCACATAGTACATGTAAAATCACCAGCGTAAAATCCTCAACGCGATCCTTCGAATTGTTATAAACAGTGACAGCACCCTTATGTTCCTGATGACATAATAATAAAAAAAGAAAAATGAAACAAAAGAACGAAAAAATTAACCAGATATATTGAATAATATGATCCAAAATAGTCTATCTACAGAAAGAGTACTAGACGGCCACTGCTGTAATGTTTCGATCATAAATCGGTTTGATCAGGATGACCTAGGCTATAAAAAACTACACATCGACATGCATTGATTTCTGAGTTCATCACCCACAGCTGTCTGCCAGACTCGATAAAATAATACTCGTCAGTTTAACAATAATATACAAGCTAAGTACTGCGGTACTATACCATAGAACTCAAATGCTTAGCTGTGTGCATCTATTGATAACTATAAATATGAGGCAGTCATCGTGAGGCGGTGATCTGGCGGAATCATTTGTGCACAAGGTTAAAAAATAAAATGCTTAGCAGTAATTCGCCCGTCTTTACGTACTGAGTTCAAATTCCGCTCATGTTAACTTTACCTTTTATCATTTTAGGGTCGATAAAATGAGTAACAGCTGGTTACTGGAGTTAACGCAACTCTTACCTTATTTCCCAGAAATTGCTGTCCTGGTACCAAAATTTGAAACAGATATGACAAAATCATTGGTGTAGGAGTAACGCTAAACTTCAAGATTAAATGTTTCTCATCATATTTCTTTCAGTCTGAAATGATATGTGATGTATAGGGGGAGGTTTGTAAATAATGCTTAATTAGGCAGAAAGGGAGGGTATATGACACTTTACACTCATTTGCGGCTGATGGGAGCGGGATGGAGATATTATCAAACCAGAGACGAGGCTGAAAGCTTGCGATAGAGTGAACTGTATTAAAAGCACTCCAATTTCCAGGTCGTGGCGCTGAATCATGAAATGAATTAACTCTGTAATCTTGGTAGGCTGTAGTGGATTTAAACTTAAAATCAATACGTATAAAATACACGTTTACATACAAAATACATATACGTATATATGTATATATATATATATATATATATATATATATATGAAGGAATACAAAAAATAGGACATGAACGCAAAACGTCTAGACAGATGATACAAAAAGGGACAAGAAAAAACAAGGACGGGTCATTCGGAGTTTTCTTTCCTCAGTCGAGTTCTAGATTATCTTCGCAATTTCGGCTCGTTATACTCGAGATTGCTCCAATCTCGCCAGCCCCCAAAGAAAAACTAAGCTAAGAGCACTAGATTCATTTGAAGAAAGCAGCGAATGTATACGAAAACAGGGACGGAAAAAACGGAAAAATGGTACACAAATACAAGTCCAAATAACAAGACATTAACAGCAGGTGTCTTTCGACTAAGGACGAATTAAATTAAGCTGGTAAGTGTGGAAGTGAAGACTTACGGCAGGTACATTAGAGATGACAGGCATGGGGAGTAATATAGATGTTGCACGGATGGTAGTCGAACCAAGAAAGAAAGATCAGGCTTGGTCGAACACCGGTCACGTGGAGAGAGAGAGGAGAGAGGTAGAGGCAGACGGATAGAAGAATAGGGACGGACGAGGAAAAAAGAAAAGGGACAGAGTATATGTATATATAAATAGAGAGAGGGAGAGAGAGAGATAAAGAGAGAGACAGACAGCCAGACAGAGTGTACGTTAAATATGAATATTATTATTTTAAAGCACGTTTAGGAATAACAGCGAATAACAAATGAAGTTTTAATGATAGCGCCACTCCATACAGGAAAGAATCATACATGTTGGTATCCTTCCC
>NC_142928.1:14186859-14219359 GCF_046866305.1 Octopus bimaculoides
AACTCTACAATCTATTGTAAATATATATATACTTAGTACTTTAACACACTAAAAAGATATGATTAAAGGGATCAATGAAAATATGTCAGCTAATCGAAATTGGCCTTGTTGGAGGACTGAATTTCACTATACTTCAGTTTAACGTAAAACAGGAAATTATGAGCGTCCGTACTTTTTCAACGTACAATATATTTCTATTCGCTTTATTTTGCACTTCAGCATTCTTTGCGTTTCTCAGTCAATATAACGGACCCTGTTTGTATAACGCTACTTGCTGTGGTGTAAACACATATCTAACTGAAATGTGTATTTTTATTATCACAAGCAGGAATATATATCAATAAACAATATTTGAACTTTTATAAAGATTTTGTTCTGAATCATGTACCAAAGTACTTAGGATAGGCGTTTTTATTAAATGTAAGAAAAAAATTATAATAATCGGTCCATCTGGCTTTCTATTGCTATTATTGATAAACTCTATCGATAATTTGACTTCAAAAGCGTTGATCCAAAAGACGTATGGCCTGGATATCACTGAAAACTAACAATGTGTAAGGATAAAAAAATAAAGAAAAGATTTCGAATATGCGAACGTATTTAATTTCCTGGATACAGGTTTCCAACATTCAGACTAAATTTACTCTATGAAGTGATATTGAACAAGGCGAGGGAAGAAACCAATAAGAAACAAGTTAACTGTAACCATCCATGGAAATCATTTATAAGCGTGTGCAAAAGAATTAAATACCTCCACGTCTCTATGAAATCGAAGTTATTTTGGTTGTGTTGAAAATGACTACAACATTGGAACATGACAAAGAAGTAAAGAAAAAATGAAACGAGAACCAAAAAAAAAACAAAAAAACAAATAATAATAATAGTAACAACAAAAAGGAAGTCAAAATAGCTTCTTAACTGAAAGTTACTAAAAGTTTGCAGTTAGAAAGAATTCTTGTTATTTGATTCCGTAATAATTCTTATACAATTGGATAAATAGTTTTGTGGAATCTACTGAGAAAGGGTCTACGAACCAAAGAATAACTGCTAGACGTTCTAGAATTTGTCTTCCGTTTTTTTATAATAATAATAATAATAATAATAATAATAATAATAATAATAATAATATAATTTTCTATCAAACTTATTCTTATTCAATGCAATGTGTCTGATTTTAAGAGTTAAATACTCACATATGTTCTGCCGGAAATTGCTAAAATTACTTACAGGCAATCACTTATTTTCACAATATATTTTACGTTAACTTAATTTAGTTTTCTTTTCCTATGAAGGTATAATTTTATTCACTATTACAGTAGATAATATAACCTAAACAGCTGAAACAGCGTTAGCAAAACATAAACTGAATGTCTGATTATAAAATTGGAAAAGTGATGGTAATGAATATATATTACAATAAAGTCTCAGTATTGCCTTACCTGTCTTAAATATACTGTCGGCTGTCGAACAGAAAAATTGAAGAGGAGTCCAAAACTTTAATTCTAATGTGTTTTGGTTTATAGTGATTGATTAGAATATTTACAAATTATAATTCGTGTAAAACAAAATTGTGAAAAAATCGTTATTTGCACTGTGAACAGTTGAGATCCGAAACAATGATTTGCATAGATATTCTAAAAACGTTCAGGCAGATTCGAACGCAAGTTGCTGCAGTGTAGCTCACAAGAGAACAACTCTTTCTTTTACGAAGACTGCATATTCATAACACGCTCGGCTCATTGGCACAAGGGATACCGGGACATCGGTGTTTCGACATGATGTGTTTCATCAACCACAAGTACCCGGATCATTTTATTTGAATACTTCCGAAACGATTTTCTTTTGCAAAAAAATGTTCATAGGCGCAGGCTTGACTGTGTGGTAAGACGCTTGCTCCCCAGTCTCATGCTTCCGCGTTCAGTCCCACAGCATATCACCTTCTAGTAGAGCCTCAGGTCAACCAAAGCCCAGTTAGTGGATTCGGTAGACAGAAACTGAAAGAAGCCCGTCGTATATATACATATATATATGTGTGTGTGTATGTGTATATGTGTTTATGTGTGTGTGTGTATGTGTATATGTGTTTATGTGTGTGTGTGTATGTGTCTATGTGTCTATGTTTATCCTCACCGTCGCTTGACGACCGGTATTGGTGTGTGTACGTCCTCGTAACCTAGCAGATCGGTAAAAGAGCTCGTTAGAATAATTACCTGTCTTAAAAATGTACTGGAGTCGACTTATTCGATTAAAAATTCTTGAAGACGGTGCCCCAGCATGGCCGCAGTCTAATGACTGAAACACATAAAAGATAAAAGATCTTTAACAATGACAGACTATTATGTTTCTATTATCCCTGTGCTCATACAATAATTATGGAAGTAGAATTAACAATACCAAGAAAACATTGCTTTCGTGATAATTTTATGCAATCAAGAGTGTTACTAATATTATTTTCTACTCTAGGCACAAGGCCAGAAATTTTGGGGGAGGACGCCAGTCGATTAGATCGACCCCGGTACGCAACTGATACTTAATTTATCGACCTCGAAAATATAAAAGGCAAAGTCGATCTCGGCGGAATTTGAACTCAGAACGTAAAGACAGACGAAATACCGCTAAGTATTTCGCCGGCGTGCTAGCGTTTCTTATTTCTTTATTGCCTACGAAGGGCTAAACATAGAGGGGACAAACAAGGACAGACAAAGAGATTAACTCGATGACATCGACCCCAGTGCGTACCTCGTACTTAATTTATCGACCCCGAATGGAGTCGACCTCGGTAGAATTTGAACTCAGAACGTAATGGCAGACGAACTATCGCGAAGTATTTCGCCCGGCGTGCTAACGTTTCTTATTTCTTTATTGCCCACAAGGGGCTAAACATAGAGGGGACAAGCAAGGACAGACAAAGGGATTAAGTCTATGACATCGACCCCAGTGTGTAACTTGTACTTAATTTACCGACCCCGAAAGCATGAAAGGCAATGTCGACCTCGGCAGAAGTTGAACTCAGAACGTAACGGCAGACGAAATACCGCTAAGCATTTCGCCCGGCGCGCTAACATTTCTGCCAGCTCGCCGCCTTGAGTGTTACTAATATCGTAAATGCAACTGACTTCGAAGTCACTTGCAGTATGAGGCTTGCAGATAGTGAAGAAATCAAAAGCCAACAATATAACCAACGAAGTGTATTATAATATTTAATATGCTCTCCCTTTCACTTCTTACTTCAAATATCACTGCCATTGGCCTTATCTGTAATCCCTTTCATAGAAACGGTCAATATTGTGTGTACGTATTTCCAATATATTTCAAAGAAACAACGACTCTGTCATGCAGTTTCCTTTATCTCACATACAGCGTAATATAAACTAACGTGGAAGATTTACAGATTCATGCATACAAGCATGCACACACATTCGCATAGACACATATTTATAAGGAGCAAAAGTGAACGGATCTCCATTGATTATCACGATGATTATTCTAGTTGCTTGATACAGTTGAACTGCGAATACATTGAATGTTTGAATTGTTCGGCATATAACTGATAAATAAAATCATTCTCAGTCAGAAATTGCGTGTCATATTCTGCGATTAGGACAGGAATTTTTAATCATGGGAACATCCAGCTGTAACAATTCCTATACACACAAGGGTTAGCTTATTCTGAGTTTATAGTAATATGGGGAGGCGCAATGGTCCAGTAGTTAGGGCAGCAGACTCGCGGTCGTAGGATCGCGGTTTCGATTCCCAGACCGGGCATTGTGAGTGTTTATTGAGCGAAAACACCGAAAGCTCCACGAGGCTCCGGCAGAGGATGGTGGCGAACCCTGCTGTAGTCTTTCACCACAACTTTCTCTCACTCTTACTTCCTGTTTCTGTTGTGCCTGTAATTCAAAGGGCCAGCCTTGTCACATTCTGTGTCACGCTTAATCTCCCCCGAGAACTACGTTAAGGGTACACGTGTCTGTGGAGTGCTCAGCCACTTGCGCGTTAATTTCATGAGCAGGCTGTTCCATTGATCGGATCAACTGGAACCCTCGTCCTCGTAACCGACGGAGTGCCAACCAAATAGTAAAATACAAGTGCTCGAGAACCAGAATAAGATCGAACCCGCGAATTATTAATTCAGCAAAATACATACATACGAACATATATCACATATACATATATCTATGCATTTACACACTCACACACACACACACACACACACACACACACACAACACACATACAACACACACATACGCACACACACACACACACACAAATACACGCAGAGGCATACCCATGCATAGACATACATACGAAGATAAAGATGCACACACACATACACACACATACATATATATGTGTGTGTGTGTGTGTGTGTGTGTGTAAATATATATATATATATATATATATATATATATATATATATATATATATATATATATATATATATATATACACACACACATATACCGAATGCTACCCGTAGAAGATCTTTGAAGAGCACATTATAAATTTACTATCTATATAACATTACACACACAAACATAATATATGTATATACGTGTACGTGTGTGTTTGTGTGAGTGTGTGTGTGCTATGTATATGTATGTGCGTATTTATGTATACGTATGTACATGCATGTATGTTTATGTGTATATTCGATCGCATCCCGTATACAATGATTGATAGTTACTTTATTGATCTATAGATATAAAAGGTCAGTTCAACCCTACTTCCTTTTAACTGAAAATAAAGAGGGTGAATATTAAAATATGGTAAATTTGCTTGGCATCGCTACTACTCTTCACTGTAGAATTAATGCCACATACAGGCGAACACAGATTCGGTTATATCTGGTTCCTGGATTACAAAGAATACTTAAGATTTATTATAGTTGACTATCATCAGAAAATAATTCTACTACTCTCACACGCTCATAAATAGATGAAGGCACACACACACACACCCACCCATATACACGCATATATATTATATATTACATATATATATTTATATATGCTGAATTGTGGTACAGTATGGACAAATTTTTGAAATCCAACAAACTTTTATGCAGATATACCTTTTTAAAGGGATGTGATAAACCTATTATAATGGGTAATACTAAGTGTACTTTTCCCTTTTCTTTTGTGTTGCAATCTTTGGACTAGCAATGTTTGCGGCTGAAGATAGCTTTAAACCATCTTTTATATCAACAATATACTGATGTAATGACAGATTGTTTATAAAGCTTGAAACACGTGTACCGCAATACCCTTTGTGTTCTGTTTTCATTTTATGTTTGATATATTTATATATATATATTAGAGGTGACGCCAGGTCGTCAACGTCACTCGGGCTCATCACAGATTTCACATGACACATGACTGCTCAAGGGATTTCACGTGTTCATGCAATATTTCTAGCCCCAAATGGCTTATTATTATTATTTTTTATCTAGCACTATGTCTTTCTCTATTTCTAAGTTAAGGGTAAAAATAAAGCAGCCCTGCAAAACACAACTGATATTTACACACAGACGCACAGAATAACAGCAATCAAATAACGACAGCCGAGTGCACAACAAACACGAATGATCTGACTGTCACCTATACTCTTGACAAGAGATGCCTGTTAGTCTTTTACGTCTACCAGTCTCGTTGCTGGATAATTTTTCGTTCCTTTAAGAATATTGTAGAACGGAAACTTTTCATAGATTGGAATTTAAATCCTAATCGCTCTACAAATTTATTGTTTCAAGAAAACATTGAATTTTAATTACTTTTAATTTTTACGATTATAGATAACAACCCGGGCTGTAACTTCTGAGCACGAGTCAGGCGCGTATGAACGATGTCGAGAAAACGTCTGCTACGAATGATATTTTTTTTAACACAGGGCACTTCGAAGACGACCGCCAGACGCTGAACAAAAATAAACAAACAATGAGCAGGCTCAATGAAAGGAATCCAAGTTATTGGCTGCATTTACTCACTTGAAATCAGTGTTAGCAGAAATTAAATCAGCTTGAAATTACACGCTCACTTTACTAAATTTATACTCGGGCTAAGCCCGAACAACACCCGCCCCCCAGTCCCGGAGTTGCCAGTGATATATGTGTGTGTATATATATACACACACACACACACACATACACCCACACACACACACACACATACACACACACATATATATATATATATATAATAAATAGAAAGATAGTTAGATAGATATGTACACACACACATAGGTCATTTCATGATGTTGAACCGTTTTTCTCTCTCCATTTTTTTCCTCTGAACCTTTTCTGTCGAAGATCGTAGAGTCGAAGTTTCAAAAACCTTTCTGTTCTTCCCGAGCGTCAAACTACTACACCCGATTGTCTTCGTCGTTTGTTTTACACGCACACACACACACACAAACACACACACATACACACACACACACACATACATACACACACACAAACACACACACACATATATATATATATACATATATATATATGTGTGTGTGTGTGTATGTGTGTATATTTCTATATTTATATCATCCCCTAACCGTTCATCTGTTAGCTATGGTTGAATAGCTGACATGATTCCCTTTACTATTACACAGAGATAAGAACAAATAGACATGAAATTCATAGGTTCAACTTCTCTACTCTTTCTTTTCTTTCCTGCACTGTTGAGTACTTTAGTATTTGCAAATTCTATAAATGAATTTATATCTATGTACGAAACGATCGTTTGCATGAATAAACTTCTTCCAAATTTTAACATATTGTCTCTTCCATTTTTGACAAATATGATTAGATTTGTAGAACTCCATTCTATAACTTAATCATAAATTTAATATATAAATACATAAATATAGGCGCAGGCGTGGCTGTGTGGTAAGTTGCTTGCTTACCAAACTACATGGTTCCGGGTTCAGTCCCACTGCGTAGCACATTGGGCAAGTGTTTCCTACTATAGCCGCGGGCCGACCAAAGACTTGTGAGTGAATTTGGTAGACGGAAACTGGGTTTCACCCGGTCGGTTTGGATGATATGGCTGTAAAACCTGCTCTCTGTAAGCATTCGACTTGTTTGGGCACGCTTAAGTGCCCAAATTTAGAAGGATTTTTTTCTTTCAAAACGCTAAAAATAACTGACCAACTAAAAAAAAAAAAACCAACCAAGATTCAAGCAAATCAAAAAATAAACCCCAATACTAAGTGAACAAAGAGGAACCATCCCACTTCCATCGCGCGCACACACACACACACATACATTCACATACCCCTTTTTACATACACATATTATATTTACACAAAGTCGAAATACTTTTTCTTTTATTTCTTTTTCAGCGTACAATTTTCATCATCCCACTACCAAGTATGACGTCACACCTTCCTTATTCATCTATCACCCCTTCCTTTCTCCTTCATAAACACAAGAGTATTATTATAGTAGATTATCTCGGTAACCTTGGGATCTATGAAAAAATATGACATCACCCCTTCCTTCCTTATTCATCTATCACCTCTTCCTTTCTCATTCATAATCAGAAGAGTATTATTATAGTAGGTTATCTCGGTAACTATGGGAGCTATGAAAAATCCAAAGTCCAGCATCACCAGGGGATCATTCTACACATCTGTATAATTTTTCGCGTCATTCCACCCAGCCGTTTGACTATGAATCCCATGTCAAATTTTTATGTATAGATATATACATATATGTATATATATAAGCATACATGCATACATACATAGTTACATACACATACTATGAAATATATACATCTACACTCATTTATATAAATAATAATACCCACACTCACATACATTTACACACATATATATGTTTGTATACATCTTTCTACGCATATGCAAAATCACAAATTCACATACAGGCGTAAATACACACACTATTCACAGACTTAGAAAGTATCACACACGCATAAAGAAACATGCAGATATATACACGCTCAATCGTTTATTGGCTAATAGTGACGGGGAAAGCAGATGTGATGGAGGAGGACTGAAAAATTGGAATGGATACATAATGTAGACATGTATAACACCATGACCGAATAAAATTTCATGATATCCATATAAATTCAACATACAAATGCTACAATATTATTCATACAGAACCACATACAGCGAAGAAACAAGCAAAAAATAGTTACAAATTTGTATTATAGAATAACAAAAGGCGGTGAGCTTGCAGAAACGTTAGCACACCGGGCGAAATGCTTAGTGGTATTTCGTCTGCCGTCACGTTCTGAGTTCAAATTTCGCCAAGGTCGACTTTGCCTTTCATTCTTTCGGGGTCGATAAATAAAGTACCAGTTGCGCACTGGGGGTCGATGTAATCGACTTAATCCCTTTGTCTGTCCTTGTTTGCCCCCTCTATGCTTAGGCCTTTGTGGGCAATAAAGAAATAAGAAACGTTAGTACGCCAGGCGAAATGCTTAGCGGTATTTTGTTTGCCCTTACGTTCTGAGTTAAAATTCCTCCGAGGTCGACTTTGCCTTTCATCCTTTCGGTGTCGATAAATTAAGTACCAGTTGCGTACTGGCGTTGAGTTAATTGACTGCCCCCTACCTCCCCCCAAATGTTCGGTGTTACAACCAGAGTTCCTTCGGAAACGTCTGTCTCTCACAAACTGAGGTAAGATAACGTTCGTCACCAACGTCATCAACACTATTATTTTTCGACATCTGATAGTTTCAAGCAACTTTCTAGTGTATCATTTGTTAGACCTGTATACTGGTGGGGGTGGTGTGTGCTGCATTTTGTTTTTAGTGGGGATATTGTATTATACCAGAATGTTTTTATGGGGTTTGGTTTGAGTCTTCTGTTGTATTACTTTAGTGTATGTTTTGTTTGTGTAATTCAGGTTGTGTTCACATGTCGGTTATCGGCCTTCTATGGCACATATTGTGGGCTTTGTTCATTTTGTTAGTTATTTACTGCATGAGCTTACTCATGTATGTTTTTGGAGGAGTGTTGCATAGTAGTATGTGTAAATTATATATCAACTATTTCATAGTATTTATGGTTATCTGTCCACCGTTCTTTCTCTTTTGTTTGGTTTTGTTATGGGTTCGTTTTTACAGCGTTTACTTTTTTAACTGAACATCGCCAATGGACACGTGTTGAGGTTTCTTTCGTAGCTATATTATTATTGATGTATTAGCGAGAGATCAAGAAGAAGCTGCAGTGTTCCTATACAGGGAGGACTTGTATAAATATGGATGTATATGTAATTAAAATTTTAAATTTTACTTACAGGTTTGCAGTTTCGGTATAGAAATATTGCAGTGCTTACATTTTTAGGCACATGTGGCTGTGGTGGTGCATCTGGGGAAGCTATTTTTTGTGTATATATTTATACATCAAATAAGAAAAATCTTTCATTTTCCTGAGATGGCTTGCATTAAGACATAGTTTTCCTTCATTATTTTAGCGGATTCTTAATTCCTGCTTCATGATGGTTTCAGATGTGATCTATCTTCCCGGCAGCTTGCTCTCACACGTCCATGCTGTTTATTATTATTATTATTATTATTATTATTATTATTATTATTATTATTATTGGACTGCCGATAATCATACATGTTCTTTCTTGTTTATTCACCACAACCAGCAATGTCCGGTCTCATATGTCTGGTCGTGTGATGGCACTCGATCATTGCATCCCACAAGATTTTGCAGTTCTCATTTTCGGTGACTCCTTCTGGAGTTTGTTAACACCACGTCTTTGCTCTTTGTAGGCCGTGATTATCACAGAACTTCCAATGGATCATTCTTGCCACATTGTCACAGCGTCGTTTGTATTCGTGTTGTGCTAATTTCGGGCATTCGCTAA
Source organism: Octopus bimaculoides (assembly GCF_046866305.1). NCBI lineage: Eukaryota > Metazoa > Mollusca > Cephalopoda > Octopoda > Octopodidae > Octopus > Octopus bimaculoides. Next base: position 14,196,712 of record NC_142928.1, read on the forward strand.
CGATGTGCCATACCATTTCACCCCTCTCATCACACATTCTACATTTGTCGCTATCGGTAGTGTTGCCAATTCTGCACTTCATATAATTGGTTCTTAACGCTTGTTTCTGAGTTGTGCATATGAGTGCTTCTGTCTCTATCTTCAGATCACTCCTCCTCATCCATAGCCACCGGTCTTCTTTATCTGTTTAGGTGTTTACATGTCTTGCAAACTGACCATACGTTTTGTCACCTACCATGCTTATTCTTTTTATTTCTTTGTTCATTAATTGTTTAAATTCAGTTTTAATGACGCCAGCTTCGTGCGTTTCAATAGTAGCTCAACGGCATTTTTTATATACCACACTAGGCTGTTTTTCTCTGCTTCAATACAGTCTTGACAAGTGATCAAACCTCTCCCACCCTTTCTTCTGGACAAGTGCAGCCTATTGGTGTCACTTTTAGGATGGAAGGCTCCATGTACTGTCAACATTTTTCTGGTGTTAGTACCCGTTTTCTTGTTTTCATTCCTTTGCTATTTTATAATTCCCACTCCGTACCGAAGTGATGCTATCACCCATGTATTAACTGCTTGAATCTTATTCCATCCAGTTACTTTTAGGCGCAGCACCAGCCTCAGTCTTCCGAAATTCTCCATTCTCAGTTGATCTTTCATTTCCTTCTTGAATCCAAATTCCATTCTAATATCAGTACTAAAACAATGGAGCGTGCTCAACAACGAACTCACTTGTGTCTCATCTTTACCATACAGTCTCAAATCATCCACGAAGAGCAGGTAGTTGATTACTTGGAATGTTTCCTTTAGTTGGGATTTTCCTGAATACCAAGGTCAAGGGTTTCATGCAGAGAAAGAAAAGCAACGGTGATAGGCTATTATTATCATCATCATTATTATTATTATTATTATTATTATTATTATTATTATAATTGTTATTACTATTATTATTATTATTATTATTATTATTATTATTATTATTATTATTATTATTATTATTATCATTATGGTTATTATTGTTATTATTATTATCATTATTGTCATTATTATTATTATTATTGTTATCATCATTATTATTATCATTAATATTATTATTGTTATTATTATTATCATTATTGTTATTATTATTTTTATTTTTTATTATTATTATTGTTGTTGTTGTAATTGTTATTATTATTATTATTATTATTATTATTATTCAGTAGTTTTATTTTTATAACGTGCTTTCACTTCACTACCGAGCGCAGCTCTGTGCGCCTTGGGTATGTGCTGTGGTTTGCTGTGGTGCTCTTATGTTTACTGTATTGAAAGTGTTTTGCGTAGAATGTGTGCAGTACCCAGTAGTGCAATTTTCTCTATGTTATATATATTTGTAAGTCCTGGTGTTTTTGTTATGTATTTGTCTGAATATTTTTTTATTATACCTAAGGCACCTACTATGATAGGAATTGTTTCTGTTTTTAGATTCCACATTCGAGTTATCTCTATTTCCAGGTCTTTGTATTTTGAAAGTTTTTCCATTTCTTTTAGAGAAACGTTGTCATCTGCTGGTATTGATACATCAATTAGAAAGCATTTTTTTTTTCTTCATGATCTTTGACAACTATATCTGGTCTATTTGCCTTAATTTCTCTATCTGTGTGTATTGGCATATCCCAGAGTATGGTTGCTTTCTCGTTTTCTGTGACCTTTTCTGGCGTGTGTTTATACCATCTTTTTTCTGTTGCTATTCCATAATGTTGGCATAGCTTCCAGTGTATATAGGTCCCAGCTCTGTCGTGTCTGTGAATATATTCCTTCTTAGCCAGGACTGGGCAGCCAGAGATAATATGATTTATTGTTTCTTGTCGATCTCCACATATTCTACAGTTACTTGTTATATTTCTTTTCATTATGTGTTTTTGGTAATTTCTGGTGGGGAGGCTTTGGTCTTGTGCAGCAATTAAAAATCCTTCAGTCTCTGCTTTGAGTCCTGAGCTTCTCAGCCATTGCTGGGATTTTTCTCTGTCTATTTCTTTCGCATTTAGTTTAGCCCAGTATTTACCATGTAGGGGCTTTTCTTGCCATCGTTTTATCATGGTCCGTTGCTGTTCTAGTTTTAGTTTGGATTTCATTTGTTTTATAGCTTTTGTTCTTTCTTCTTCTTCTTCTTCGTATTTGTTAGGTAGATTGATTTCTTGTTTGTATTTGTCAGCTTCCTTAAATACTGAAAACAGTTTTTTGTTTTGCTCGTGTTTTGTGGCTATTTGTATTAGTTTCCCTTGCTTCTGGAGTAGGTATTTTTGCAGTCCTATGGTGGTTATTTTATAATAGTTTTCGAGCTGTATAAGACCCCTGCCACCTTCTGTGCGTTGTATATATAGCCTTTCTATGTCAGATTTTGGGTGGTGCATCCTATATCCTGTCATTATTTTTCTTGTTTTCCTGTCTATTTTACATAGTTCGTTTAGTGTCCAGTTAAGGATGTTGTAGCTGTAGCTTATAACTGGGACAGCTAAAGTGTTGATACCCATTATCTTGTTTTTAGCATTGAGCTCTGTTTTTAGTATTGATCTAACTCGTCTATAGTACTCTTTCTTTATTTTTTCTTTCATTTGTGTATGTTGTATCCTATCTAGTTCATTGACTCCTAAATACTTATATGGTTGGCTTTCGTCTAGTTCTCTTATTTCATTGGCTTTATCTAGTGTTATATTGCTACTTTTAACTAATTTTCCTCTTTTCAGGGTTGCTTTGGCACATTTTTCTAATCCGAATTTCATTTCTATTTCCTTGGTAAAGCCGTGTACTGTCTGTAGTAGTGTTTCTAGCTCTTTGTCGTTTTTTGCATATAATTTTAGGTCATCCATATATAGAAGGTGGTTGACTGTTTTTCCATAGCATTTGTAACCGCATCCAGTTCTATTTAGCAATTCTGTTAAAGGTGTGAGTGCCAGGCAGAACAGGTGTGGAGAGAGCGTGTCTCCCTGGAATATTCCTCTTCTAATGGGGATGGCTTTCGTTTTCACAAATCCCTCTTTTGTTTGGAGCTGTAGCACTGTCTGCCATTTGTTCATTGAGTGCTCTATGTATTTTATGATAATTGGTGCCACCTTGTTTATGGCTAGTGTTTCCAGAATCCACGTGTGGGGAACACTGTCGAAAGCCTTTTGGTAGTCCACCCAGGCCATACTGAGGCCTTTCTTCTTTCTGCGGCTGTCTTCAGTTATGGCTTTATTGATCAATAATTGATCTTTACAGCCGTATGAGCCCTTGCAGCATCCCTTCTGCTCTTCTGGAAACAGGTTGTTATTTTCCAGGTGTTTACTCAATCTCTGCGATATTATTGCAGTAAAGGCTTTGTAGATCGTAGGGAGACAGGTTATAGGTCTATAGTTTTGTGGTTTCTCCGTTTCCGTGGATTTGGGGATTAAGATGGTTTTCCCTTTTGTGAGCCATTCAGGCATTTTTTCTGGATCTGCTATTATGTTGTTAAAGTTTTCTGCCAGCTTTTTATGCATTGCTGGCAGGTGTTTTAACCAGAAATTGGGGATCTTGTCGTGTCCAGGTGCTTTCCAGTTGCTTAGTCTTTGCAGTGTCTGGGTGACCTCTTCAGTTGTTATAGGGGCCCAGAGTTGCTCAGGTGCTAAGTTCGTTGTTTTAATGGTCCTTTTTTGGGGTTGTTGCTTCACCGACCATATTTGTTTCCAGAATTTCTCTAGTTCTTCTGCTGTTGGTGCTGAAGTAATGTCTATTTTATTTTTACCCAGTTCTTGGTAGAGTTTTTTGGGGTTGGATTTGAATATTATTATTATTATTATTATTATTATTATTATTATTATTATTATTATTATTATTATTATGTTGTTGTTGGTGTTGCTTTTTCATCATTATTATTCTTAAGAAGTATTTGATCATCGGTATAATACATTCTAGTGTTTTCTCCGTGGTTTTAATATTCTGAGTTCAAATTCCCTGTAGGTCATCGTCTTTCTTTCATCCTTTTTCGTTCCATAAAATAAAATACCAATCAAATATTAGAGTCGACACAATCCACACGCATCCTTTCCTCTCAAAATTGTCGTCATCGTAACTAGATTAAAAATTTACACCACCACCACCATCACCACCACCACTACCGCCGCTGCCGCCACTCTCACCGCTACCATCATCATCATCATCATCGTCGTCGTCGTCGTCGTCGTCGTCGTCGTCGTCGTCGTCGTCGTCGTCGTCGTCGTCGTCGTCGTTATCGTCATTATCAAGCAGCTTTTTTTAATGTGTTCTTAAAACCAGAAGCGTTGCTCCAGTTTGTCATCCGCCGTGATGACATGAGATGTTCAGAAAGGAAATACCACAGGAGTGTTATTATTCGTAATTTTGTCCTATATTGCAAATACACAAACAGGAAAAAAAAAAAAAAAATATGTTGCTAATCTTATTTTACATTTCTTTCTAACAAAATTTAATTTCCAATGTTGCTCTTTTAAAAGTGTATTTCAATTGAAGTTCTCCTAAAAAGGTAACATTTATAATGAATTTCTGAAAATAAAGTAATTAATGTTGGTCACATCCAATGTAAAGAGAGATTTATTCAGCTTCAATATTTAATTACAAAAATGTGGCGATGAGATTCGCTTATGATCGCATGCTGTGAAAGAAAACAATATGTGATGTATAATATAATATAACGTAATATGATGTTCTGCGAAAGATATATATATATATATATATATATATATATATATATATATATATATATATATATATATATATATATATATATATATATATATATATATATATATACATACATATATAAGCGTGTGCTTCCGTGCGCAAACGTGTGTGTGTGCATATATATATATATATATATGTACAAACATATATCCATATACACATACATGCATATGCCTATATACACTTACGTATATATATATATATATATATATATATATATATATATATATATATATATATATATATATATATATATGTATATATTTTAATATACCTAGACACACAAACGCACACACGCACACAAACACATATTCATTTATATACATACATATCGGTTCAATCATATGATCTTCAACCTCTGAGTTAATTAAAACAAATATTCAATATGCAGTCTATAATTTTAATCAGATATATTCTATTCACTGCACATTTAGAGAATACAGATGCAGCCTGCATTAGCTTACGCCCATTATTGCCAGTTGCATTTGTGAAGAATTCATTTTGATTAGAAATTGTTTTTCGCTTTACTTGAAAGTCATTTTCGAAAGCAGCCACTTAGTGCAAAAAAGAAAATAGTAATATTGACTTTTAAGTGATTAATTCTTACGTAACTACCAACTAACCATGCTAATATTAACCTTCTCCGTCGATGGAAACATCATGTAAGTGTGAATGTATTTCAAATCACATTCTTTTATTGATTTTTGGAACCTACTTTCTGGTGTAATTAATGCTGTGCAGATAGATTCTCAGGATTTTCAAAATTAATCTTAAGAGATGACAATCTCAGGTTTAAAACACATTTTTAGAGAAACCCATAGATATTATCTCAAGCGGTTATGTTTACTACTTAAAATGTAATAACATGTTACATAACGTGCTGATTTTACAGACATAATGTGTTTTTGAACAACAATTTTAGGCGTGTAATTTCCCAAATGAGAACCATTGTATATATTAGTAAGGAGACTAGCATGTTATTACAATGTAGTACAATAAAGATTATGTACCAGTACGTGATAAATATAGCATAATATACCTACCTAGAAAACAATCGTGACAGCAGAAATACGGCAAGTGTCTTTTCTATTGGTATTTTATTATTGTTTTCTATTGTAGTTTCTGTGTTGTTTTTTGCTTTAGACTCAACTTTTAACGAACTGACTTTTGATCAAACGCATTCCAATAATAACCATTCCTTGATTTTAAATGCTTGTGTAGCTATGTGTTCTAATGTGTCCTTTCTTCACTTACAATGGATGGGTGTGTACTAGAGGAAATTTGGTTGGTTGAGCGACTATACTGAGCCTCTCTGTATACAATAACTCAATTACGAAACCGCAGTAAAGTATGGAAACCAATTTTGCCATAACGCTGATGCTCTCATCTGTCTTTCCTAGCATCTAGTGGAGGATAGAGTCCTCCTATTTATCCGTATGTGCCTCATCAAATGGAAGCTGAAAACTTGGCTTGCTAGATTAAAAATTACCACCTTTCGAAACATGGGTGTTTTGCTCAACATCCTTAAACAACCCATTATTCAGGGACCTTTTGAGCGGGATGGGCTACTCGACCTGAAGAAAAGTCTAACTGAGCCCCACCCGCGAGGTTATGCGCTGTTTATCTTGATATGAGATCACCATGTCGCACACATATAGTTGTGATGCATGTGCCTGGTGTACCCTTATCAGACGGGTAGTCATGATGGGTATACTGGGCTTCGTATATTTTACCCAAGCGTCACTTTGATGGCATGCACTGCTCTCTCACTCAATAATAATAATAATAATAATAATAATAATAATAATAATAATAATAATGATAATAATAATAATAATAATAATAATAATAATAATAATAATTATAACATCGAAAAATACTTTAGGAATGAGAACCCAGGTTCGAAATTTCTCCAAGACACCTGATGAAGGCTGGAGGGTATATCAACCGAAACGTTGTGTTAACAACAAACAAGATAAGGAGAAAATATCCGTCAATTGTAAATAATGTAAATAATTACACATTTTGTATAATATACATATAGTTCTATAGCATCTCCTTCGGTTTGCGGAGAATATATTATATTGAACGCCTCGTCCCGGGTTTCTTCATATTGTTTTTTGTGTGTTGGAATGTCATCAAATATCAACTGACATTGGTGATGCAAAAGTCAGCTGTGTTTTTTCCCGCCATTTGACAAGGGATTGGAGTATAAATCTCTTCTTGTTACACAACTTTGCTCGGCAAGATTTTTCTCTGCCAGATATTTCAACGTCCAGGATCCTGGTGTTTGAGGTAACAGCTCGAGTGAAAGAAGGAACACTGAAAACATTTTCTTTCTTTTTGAATTAAAATTCTGCATTCAAATCTTTCACATGCCAAAAATACGAGCTTTTACTGGCTCGCACGCTTGTGTGTGTATGTGTGTTTGTGTGTGTGTGTGTGTGTGCTTGTGTGTGTGTGTGTGTGTGTGTGTGTGTGTGTGTGTGTGTGTGTGTACTATCGCTATTCTTATTGTTTGAATTGTTGAAAATACTTTTTTTTCTCAAAAACATATTTTCTCGTGACAACAATGCGTCTTGTTAAAGAAATGCATTTCTTTACTTTTTACTCTGGTTTACAGTCTGCTAAAACATGGTTGTTAACGATAATTTTTTTTTCATGGCTGTATAAAACACTATAAACATTGTGTTTGTTTACGCGTAATAAAAAAAAAACAAAAAGCTATTTTTTGTTTCGTAAATTAAAGTGTTCTTTTCTCGCAAACGAGGAAAAATTAGTGTAATGAATTAAATTCCTACACTTCCATTTAAAAGTTCCATTTTAAAATTGTTTTCAACGAAGTTTCATTTGATAAAATCTTCGAAATGTTTTGAGAGACAGAGCGTGGCGGAATTTGAATTCACAATGTAAAAATCGGATGAAATACTGCCAGGCATTTTGTACGACGTGCTAACGATTCTATCAGCTTACCGATTCAGTATAATAGTGGTAATAAGCGTCTTTCTTTGATTCATGTAAATCCCACCTCCTTTTCTTTGTTGTTTCTGTTTTTTTGCTTTGTTTTGGTTTTTACTTTTGCTTGTCTTAACTCGTTCTTTGTTATTGTCCTCCATGTGTTGGCCTCTTGTGGCCGATGAAAGAAATAATAATAATAATAATAATAATAATAATAATAATAATAATAATAATAATAATAATAAGCACAATGCCTGAAATTTTGGGGAAAGGGGCTAGTCGATTACATCGTCCTCAGTGCGTAACTGGTACTTATTTTATCGACCTCGAAATGATCAAAGGCAAAGTCGCCTCTTATTGCATTTGAACTCAGAACGTGAAGTCAGACGACATAATGCCAAGAATTTAGACCGGCATGCTAACGATTCTGCCGGATCAACGTCTTAGAAATGATAATAATAATCCTTTCTATTATACGCACAAGACCTGAGATTTTGGCGTGGGGGATAGTCAATTACATCACCCCTCCCCCGTGCTCAACTAGTACCTGAATGTCTGAGGATTACACAGAGAGTTAAGGAAATGGAGACTTGACTAAATTACTAAGGTTATATATTGGAATCTTTGCCAGAAATGAAGGCTTGAGCTTCAGAAGACGTGGTGTGAACACCAGCCTGAGTGAATATGTGAATCAGCACGATGTCGAATCTTGTGAGATTTTTTCCATACAAACAGATAAGGCTTAAAGTACAGCAGACCTGATGAACTTCATAAGTCATATCTTCTTTCTGACCCATCACATCCATTGAACACGTGAATACAAAATAAGGAAGTAGAAAAATTGGCAAATTATAACGAATTGAAGTTGATGCGGAAAATGAAGAATGTAAGTATCATACCAATAATTCTAGGAGCATAAGGAGCAGCAAAGGACAACATTGTAAAATTGATCGAGAAGACCAAAAATAGATAGTGAAATAGAACTATTGTAAAGAGTTTGTATATTGGGAAGCGAAAAACAAATATTTGAAGTAGCCCTCAATGATTATCTTTAAGACCAGAACAAATATCTAACAATTTACTTTGACTACCGAGCAATCACCACTGTGCATCGCTGCGATCCAGCCATTGAAAACGGGTCCGAAACTGGCAACTTTTAGGACTGCTACAAGTAGAGGTGTTCGACCCTATTGAAGGCTTTTCAATGTAATGATGATGATGATGAGGGTGTTTTTATATTCTTTGGCACCAGGTCAGCAGAGCTAGAAGGAAGGGTCCAGACTATTAGAGAGACTCCTGCGTTTGATTGGTACTTTGTTTAAACGACTCTGAAAAGATGAAAAGCAAAAACAACCTCGGACGAATTTGAGCTCAGAAAGTAAGGGCGGCGAACTGGCAGAAACGTTAGCACGCCGGGCAAATGCTTAACGGTATTTCGTCTGGCGTTACGTTCTGAGTTCAAATTCCGCCGAGGTTGACTTTTACTTCCATCCTTTCGGGGTCGATAAATTAAGTACCAGTTACGCACTGGGGTCGATGTAATCGACCTAATCCTTTTGTCTGTCCTTGTTTGTCCCCTTCTATCAATATTGTTGGTCATGTGCCTACCCTCCCCCTCCCCCTCCTCCTCCTCCTCATCATCATCATCATCATCATCATCATCATTATCATCATCATCTTCATCATTGTTATTGAGTTAGAGAGCAACGTATGCCATCTAAGTGACATGGGGTACAAATATACGAAGCCCAGTATACCCATCATGGCTACCCGTCTGATAAGTGTACACCAGGCACATGCATCACAAAAGTATGTGCACAACATGTTGGCCTTGTATCAAGATAAACAGCGCATGACCTCGTAGGTGAGGCCTAGTTAGAATTTTCTTCAGGTCGAGTAGCCCATCCCGCTCAAAAAGTTCCTGTATAAGGTTTGTTTAAGGCTGTTGAACGAAACACTCATGTTTCCAGGGGTGAATTATTCAAACGCCAACGAATTCCACTCAGCATATGGCTATAATGTGTTCCACCCACTACTTCTGCTCGTTATCAGAGATGCACATATCATCAGCCACTAAGGGACATGCTCGACTGTGTAAGGTGAAGCAGCTGATAAGCAAATCTGTGGTATCGATCAGGGCATTTGCTGTAGCCCATCTTTTATACCGAAACAAAACATGTACATGATAACACTTCCAATCCGCAATCCGTTAAGATCAAAAGGCACGAGAGCCAGTGCCTTTTACTACATCATCATCAGCATCATCATCATCATCGTCATCATCATCATCATCATTATCATCATCATCATTATCATCATCATCATCATCATTATCATTATCATTATCATTATCATCATCACCACCACCACCACCACCACCACCATCACCACCACCACCACCATCATCGTCGTCATCATCATCATCATCATCATCATCATCATCATCATTATTATTATTATTATTATTATTATTATTATTATTATTATTATTATTATTATCATCATCATTCGTGAGCTTCATTATAATTATAAAACAGGTAATGGAAATATCTTAGTTGAAACTCTCAACGTCAAGGCGTGTAGCAGTAGCTGAAAAAAATCAATTGTTCTACATTCAACAATTCCACAAAGAGAATTGTTTTAAATTATATAAAAATCTACTATTGTCCAGTATATAGAAAATTTGATTAAGTAAATTGATCATGTATTCAAAGGATTCCAAACAATCGATCTACCTGCCACATACAGAAACCACAGCTTTATATCAATAAGTGAGAGATGAATACCGAATTCATCTGAAAGACGAGTTCAGCCATTCACGTACTGTCAACGCCACAGCATTGTGTTCTTTACAATGATATTAAATCCTCAAAGGTTGAGCTCTCATAGCATTAAATAGATACTGCAAACTGGTGTAATTCTCTTCTGTATGCATGAGAAGGAAGTAAAAACGATATTATTAACCTGCTTTGGCTCCGTTGAAAATATCCTTTAAACTAGAAAATGCAACAGGAAATCACAGTATTATGCAGTTCTCCTTTGAAACTTTACATAAAGGAAGGCTATTTGCTAATGTTTAAACTACCCAAAAGGGTTTGCAAACTAAAACCACGACGACGTTAAGAGTAAAAACTTGGCCAATTTCTAATATAACTATCCTACTGGAAACAATGGAACCATGTTCGTGTCGAGCCATTCCTACTGGGAAAGAAATATTGATCGATTTATTGCAATGTGACATTTATTTCTAGTTCGTATCACATTTAGTGCCAGAGGTCTTCCAGTAATTGAAATCTTGTCTTGTCTTGACTAATCACCAATTGAAGATTGTTTATTAACACTTGCAGCTAAATTCACATTGGTAGGCCAAAGGCCACAACCAATTTTCACGAGATTTCATTAGAAATATAGGAAAAAGAAGCATCTTTATATAACACAAATATACAGATTTCCAGATACATTTAACCGTAATGTATGTATGCATGTCTGTCTGTCTATGTATGCACGTATAAGCGTGTCTAAGAGTATATGTGTGTGTGTGTGTGTGTGTGCGTGTGTGTATGTTTCTGTTCGAATGATAAGCATATTAAGTTCATTCCTCGTGCTTCAGGGTAAAGAGAGTAAGGACATTATTAGAATATGTTTGTTACAAAGCGTCCTTTAGTTAATGGATTTCATTATATTCTGTATAATTGTGACACCTGCTCTCAAATTTTGTTTTTACTGTATTTTTTAGCGTTATTTATCATGCTGTTTTCCTTTAACTTTTAAATTTTATTTCAAAACTTAATAATAATAATAATAATAATAATAATAATAATAAAAATAATAATAATAATAATAATAATAATAATAATAATAATAAAATTAATATTTAATTGTAATTCAATATTTTTTTTTTCTTCAGCTGTTTGATTTTACTTCGAAATTTCTACTCACTCAATAATTCGATTTCATTCATCAATACAAAATGCTCGAATAATTACTAGCCAATTAAGAGGTTTCTACGAGTTCGTTTGCTCTGCTGAAAACATCAACGAAAATCCATCCAATCACACCTTAGAATCATGTGAGATAACGATGTAAAAAGATGAGATGGTCATATGTTTACTCTTTTTGTGCTAGCTTACTGCGCTCATTTAGGCGATGAATATTTTCATCCCCTTTCCCAGACAGTGTGTATTTGCTCTGTGGGTGAGAGTATCTTTGTCCTTATCAAAGTCGCTTTTCATGTTTGTTCTTGGGTGGCTATTATTATTATTGGTGAGATGGCAGGACTGTTAGTGCGTCGGACAAAACGCTTCGCAGCATTTCTTCTAGTGGGTTCTGAGCTTAAATCACCGAGGGCAACTTTGCTTTTATTCTTTTGGGGTTGATAAAATAAGTACCATTTTAATAATAGGGTAGATATAATCAACTTACTCCCTCCCATAAACTTACTGATCTCAAGTCAGAGGCGTACTAGTTTTTGATTTATTCGTAAAAAATACTCATTAAACGTCAAACCATTGCCGAGTGAATTGCATTGGAAGCCATGTATGATCGCTTGATGTAGTAGAAATAACACAAAAACCAGAATTGAAATTATATCCTACCACCTTTAGACCAAAAAGCATATATATATATGTTGTAGTTCTGGATTCTTGACTCAAAGTATACTAAAAGAAACTACACTTCACATAACGAAACGACGTTGTCTCGGGCGAAACGCTTTAGTGTATGGATCAGCCCAATCCTTCAAATTTTAAAATTTATAGAGGATTTGTTTTCTTTTTAATGCATTTAGGGTTCAGACGTATTCTCTGATTCAATTCCCTTCTTTAATATTTGGACTTTATCAACGTAAACCTTGATCTTCACAATTTCTTTCACATAACACACTACACTACAAGTATTGAGCTGTTTGTAAATCATTAAAATAAAAACACGAGGAATGAATTTTGCTTATCTTTATTACTAGTTAAAATTGTTTCGCTAATACTTCGCTTGTACATAAATGATTCCATGTGAAAAGTTACACTTCATCAGATTTGTATTAAAAAGTGCGCTGTTACATTGTGCACCATTTTACAGTCAAGCGTTGTGTTTCTTACATAACGAGGTAATAATAAATGATAAGGAAGAACAAAAATGGCGAGATCACGGACAAAACGATTTACACCCGGTCTTTCATTTTTCTGCATAAAGCACTGAATAGTTGTATTATCCTCGGTCTGATTCCACTACTCTTTTCGCAGCTAACTGCATTCTGGATCGCACATCTATCACTGTCACCATAGTTTAAATGTTCTATCTTTACTTTTTCTGTTTCATTACGTGGCAACCGAAATTTCCCTTTTTAATTAGACGTTTTTTGAAGCTTGTCCTTACTCTTGTATGTAAAACTGTTTTCTGCGAATAATTTGCAGCAATTTGCATCCGTGGATGGTTCTCTTCTTTCAGAAGGGAAAGCAAAACTCTTCCACAAATGGGTATCATAATAATAAAACAAATAAAATCATTCAAGAATACAGAAGTATCGAATAAAATAAGAATATATACAAAATGTATCTAAACTAAACGAGAGTTGACTAAAATATGTACAACGAGAGAGTTGACTAAAATATGTACAACGAGAGAGTTGACTAAAATACGTACAGGCATAGGAGTGGCTGTGTGGTAAGCAACTTGCTTACGAATCACATGGTTCCGGGTTCAGACCCACTGCGTGGCACCTTTGGCAAGTATTTTCTACTATAGGCTCGGGTCGACCAAAGCCTTCTGAGTGGATTTGGTAGACAGAAACTGAAAGAAGCCCTTCGCATATATTTATATATATCTATACAGATGTATGTGTGTGTATGTGTTTGTGTGTCTGTGTGTCTGTGTTTGTCCCCGCAACATCGCTTGACAACCGATGCTGGTGCGTTTACGTCTCCGTAACTTATCGGTTCGGCAAAAGAGACCGATAGAATAAGTACTAGGCTTACAAAGAATAAGTCCTGAGGTCGACTAAGAGTGGTACTCCAGCATGGCTACAGTCAAATGACCGAAAGAAGTAACGGAGTAAAAGAGTAACGATAAATATGACTTTGAAGTTGTGAACAGCTGTGATGAGAATAAGAAGGAAGCGGAAAATTATGATGCAATTAAGTTGCAGGCAAAAAAATAAATACATACATGCATGTTTGCATGCATACATGCATACATACATACATACATATATACATACATACATACATACATAGCTGTGTGCACTTACACGTGCGTATATATAGCAATAATAATAAAAATAATAATAATACCAATAATAATGGGAAGAAGAAGAAGAAGAAGAAGAAGAAGAAGAAGAAGAAGAAGAAGAAGAAGAAGAAGAATCCAGAATTTCATCACCCTCATTGCTCTCTTGTGTTTTATATACATATGTTAATGAAGATAAGTCCATTATATCACGGTTAGTCGATGCGAATAGAAGAATTTATCACAAATTACGAGTATTTACAATAGAGTATGCATGAAGCCCTTTTCGACTGTTATTCGACATCCAATTAAATTTTGGTGTCATATCATTTTCCAATGTGTATTATACCAATATTTTTGGCTTTATATACATGGTTACTTGCAGAAATTTTAATTTAAACACACACACACACACACACACACACACACACACACACACACACACACACACACACACACACAAATTACAAATGATCTAATTATAAATCTCACAGAGAGACTTAAGCAGCAATGTTACGATAAAGCAGTTGTATACTGTCAACTAAACGTGACAGTCCCAATAAGGGAATCATACTGCTGTTATTAGACCTAGGAAGCTTCCTAGGGCTAAATAGCAGCAGTATGATTCCCTGATTGGGACTGTCACGTTAAGTTGCCAGTATACAACTGTTATATATATATATATATATATATATATATATATATATATATATATATATATATATATATATATATATATACATACATATATATCTAATCTCCTCTATCGCGTTTTTGTACCATTTATATATATATATATATATATATATATATATATATATATATATATATATATATATATATATATATATATATATATATATATATATATATATATATATATATATATATATATAGCGGCGTACGTACACCCTTGTGCTCACCTTATAGTAGGTATGCATCTAAATTTTGTACGACTCTTACTCCATCTTTTATTCCTCCTCTCATTTTTCTTCCTTTTTCTCGCTCCCCCTCACTTAAATTTCTTAGCCCTCTCTTTCTTTGAATCCCTCTATTTCCCACTCCTTTATCTCCCCTTTACTTTTCTCTTTGTCTCTGATTCTTTTTCTAATATTCCAATCCCGCTGTCCCCTACCCATCTCTCCTCCTTCCACGTGACCGGTTTCCAGCCAGCCATGATCTTTCTTTCTTGGCCTGACTGCCGACCACCAACACCTCTTATGTCCATCTCCCATGTTCCTGCCTTTAGGCTTTCACTTCATACACGCCAGCTGAATCTGATTCGTTCTCAGTCGAAAGACGCCTGTTGTTATTTATTGTTGTTTGTATTTGTCATTGTGTACAATGTTCTCCATTTTTGTTTGTTTTTTGTCTTTGTTGCCGTACACATTCGCTTGCTTTCTTACAAAGGGGTCAAATGCTCTTAGCTTAGATTTTGGGGGCAACCAGATCGAACCATCTCAAGTGTAACTGCCCGAAATGGTCGTGACGTCTTGGACTTAATAATAAATGCACCCTTTTAAAGCCTAGCCAGGCTCATGGGCCCGGTCCCGGTTTCAATGGCGTAAGTGTTCCACAGCTGGACGGGACGCCAGTCCATCGCAGCGTTTCTCATTTTTGCCAGCTGAGTGGACTGGAGCAACGTGGAATGAAGTGTTTTGCTCAAAAACACAACGCGCCGCCCAGTCCAGGAATCGAAACCACAATCTTACGATCATGATGTTGACACCCTAACCACTAAGTCACGCGCCTCCACTTCTTGGACTTGACTGATGTAATAATTTTTATCGAATCCAGGAGTACAAAAGATAGTAGAAAGAAGAAAAGCATATATATTTATTTCTTTATTGCCCATAAAGGGACAAACAAAAGGATAAAGTCGATTACATCGACCCCAGTGCGTGACTGGTATTTATTTAATCGACCCTCAGCGAAATTTGAACTGAACTCAGAATGTAACGGCAGACGAAATACCGCTAAGCATTTCGCCCGGCGTGCTAACGATTCTGCTAGCTCGCCGCTCTAAGAAAATATATGAAACTAGCGAGCTATTATGAGAGATTTATATTGTGCAAAAGGCTAAGTCAGCAATAGCAATACATATAATAGAAAACAATAAATAGAACTAACAAAGCAGAACAAAATAAGAATAAGGAAGTGGAGAAACTCGGGAGAAATATGTTTAGTGCAGAATCGGGGAACTAACTAAATCAATGAGGATGGCAAGATGAGGATATTCCGAACTGTTAAGTGACCCACTGCGGATACCTCACATAGAGAGATGCTTCAGTGAAACTGTGCTTTTTGTAGTTGCAGTGAAGAACACAGATATATATATGTGTGTAAATGTATATATGTTTATATGCCTGTGTCTGTGTGTATGTTTTGTGTGTATAATCTGTGACATTATACAGTTTCATTGATACTATCAGTTATCTGTCTACTGTGATCAAATTCTGTTCAGCTTGCAACTTTAATTCCATTATAGACTCACTAAGAGCAAATATAAGTAAGCCAGGAAGTTAACGAGATCAAATTAATAGAATGTTGGCGGAGAAGGTGATTGCAATGGTTTAGATAACAATACGATGTTGACTGCAATGAAAACCGCGGCGACCAATATTAATGGTGACGAACACTACTCACCAACCTCTATTACCCAACTAATTTGTTTTCTTTTTCTTCCTCAGCAGACTCCATTTAAATCCGTGGAAATAGATGCTATCATTAAGGTAATTTGATGATGCGCGAGTAATTGTTAATGGTGTTAGGTTAGTTAAGACTAATGGCTGCGAATTTCATGTCTAGTAGTGGTCGCTCACCATTCAGCTTGAAATTTGCATTACGCCTATATTTCTATTGTCTTTTTTCTCTTCTTTATTTTGCCTCTTAGTATTTTTAGGCTTCAATTTAGCTATAATCAATATATGTTTACACCAGTAGACAGTGAAAGCTCAAATTTTAAAGCATTCATTGACAGTAAAATTCAAATAGAATCCTCTCAACTGATCAAAATGACTGTTCTCTGTTCGAAATGTAATAAGTAAATCATTCTTAGTGAGACATTGAAATTCACGTCGCTCGGGTAACAGACAGAATACGTTTACTCTGTTTATTTTTTATAAAGATATATATAATTGTCTGTTATTTTTTAAACGAAATATTTTCCACCATACTTGTGTGATGTCTATCTTGTACAGTTTAACATTTACATATAAGCTGCATTAACAGGTGGATATCGGAGCTAAAAGAAAAAAAAATAGCATATATGTTAATTTGAAGAGAGAAAAATACTGAAATATATAGAGTTAATACGTCAGACATAAATGTAATCTACACTGTATGTTCAGATATATACAAAGAAAACCGAAATAATCATATAAAGAAATCGAATTTTGTCTTTACTTTGTGGTGTTGTTTGTTTTTCTTCAAAACGACTGAGCTGATCGAATAAGCGTTTATAAAATATCAAGATCGATTGCAACTACTTCAAAAATATCGCCCATAGAAGTGAGTGTTCCAAATACTTTAAGACAATACCTATTGAAAACGATTTTGGAAGTTTGCAGGCATCTGCTGTTGTTTTGTTATTAAAGCTATACAAATATTTTCTGAAATTATTTTAATATTCATTGTCAAATTTGTTTAATGAATTTTTATTTTAATTACATAGATGGTATAAACATTATTTAATAATACTTAACAATAATTGAAACTGCATATCATATAAAAATTAAATGCTTGAAATTGTGTTAAAAGCTGTTGATATCGTATAAAATATGAAGACTTTACAGAAGATATTTTAATATCTTAATCGGTATGGCGTCTAATATTTCCTTCCTGTAAAGTTCTACATATGAAATATATGATACATAGTATTTAATATTAGGAGCGACATATTAAGCGACTAAAATCACATTAAAGAGGCTTTTAATATTTTCTTTGTAGATTTAATGGTAGTATAGCTTATCTTTTTAATCCAAAGGTGCGAAACACGCACCTTCAGTTGTTAATCCTTTGAATATGACAAAGAGAAATGCTTCCCACTCCAAAAAACGATCACATTAAAACATACGCACAAACGTATATATGTACATATGTGTGTTCATGTAAGCATACATAACCATCTACATATACATCTCTGTATGTGCGTCCATGGCGCGCGTGCGTCCGCGGAGCCCGCGCGCATGAGTGTGTGTGTGTGTGTGTAAGGTGCGTGGCCAAGTGGTTAGCGTGTTGCACGCAGGTTCGAAAAATCGTAGTTTCGATTTCGAGACTGACGGTGCGTTTTGTTCTTGACTAAAACACTCCATTTTGCGTTGTTGCAGTCCACTCAGCTGCAGGCGGGTAATCCTGCGACAAGCTGGTGTTTCGTTCGGAGCGGCGTGGGGCGGATGCTGGACTGCCCGTCTAACTACCTGGCTGGCATCATTTGAAAGTTATAACAATTGGAGAAAGCACATTATAACCAGCATCTATAAGAACATCTAATTTTCCGGTTGATCCCGTGGTATGTATGTATGTATGTATGTATGTATGTATGCATGTATGCATGTATATAAGTATTCATATATATATATATATACATATATATATATATATATATATATATATATATATATATATATATATATATATATATATATATATATATATATATATATATATATATATGTAATTCTTGTATATATAAATATTTTTTTTGTAATATATATATATATATATATATATTGTTTTATTATTTTATTTTTTATGTGTTTCCTTCCGTGGTTCCTCTCCTCCCACTGACGCGATCCAATCAAAATTATCGATGACCCATCTGGTGTACGAGGGAATTTGACACTACTGCCCTCAACTGTGCCTCATGTAGAGCCATTGGTTCGTCTAGTATTGAGGATAGGAGAGTGTCCAGTTTCTTTTTGAAGACTTCTACATCTATACCGTGTAAGTTTCTCAATTGGCAGAGCATTGAAGAGCTGTGACCCTCTGAATCCTAGTCTATTGCAGTACCTGATTCTTATATTAACTGAACTGGACTCTCCCGTCGAAGAGGTTTATAATCTTAGGAATATTATTTCTCTTGTCAATTAATAACAAACGCATCTGAAACAGCTACAGTAAACCATAACCCATTTGTGTGCTTCTTTTCTTCCTCTCTCTCTCGCTCTCTCTCTCTCTCTCTCTCGATATACATATATATATATATATATATATATATATATATATATATATATATATATATATATATATATATATATACATATGCGTACATGATGAGCTTTGTTCGGCCCGGCGCTCTAGTCGAGGTCACTTGCCCAAGATGGTACGCTATGGGCTTGAAACGGGAAGTATATAAATGGGAAGCAAATTTCGTACAGCAACGCCTACGTCTACAGACAAGTACACACACACACACACACACACACACACACACACACACACACACACACACACACGCACACACACACACACACACACACACACAGAGTAAGCAATTAGCAATGTTTTGTCTATAGAAACGAACTTAATACGATATATATAACGAGGTATTATATATGTGTTTCGCATTCACAATTTATTTGAACAGTCTGATATTAAAAAGGAAATGCAATATTTTCGGTATAGATTTTGTGAATTTAGTTCAGTAAAGATTTTAAAGCAGCTTTCGACAGCAACTATCCAGCAGCGCAGGTCAGAATATTATTTTGTATTTGTTCGTTGCAACGGCAAAAACTGAATGCGTCGAACAGAATACTCTTTGCAGTATTCTGTAATGTCCTTTTACGCTTTGACTTCAAATTCCACCAATATCTTCTTTGCTTTTCACTACTGTGTAAAGTACCAATCACATACTCGACTCAATATAATAGACTGTTATATCCTCAGAATAAGAAAAACAAAACCAAAATGAAAAGTATTGGGCTCCCATCAATGGATACATCTGTTCACAGAAGCATTAAGCAGTTGACTTTATTCAATCACATTTGTGCATATAGAAATAAGGTAATGTACGATGCGCTGAAAAGTGCATCCAACATTGCCTTATATAGAAGACATAAAAGTGCAGTGTTACGGCTTTTACATGACGATATTAGTAGTGTACGTAGTAAGAAAGGAGAAAGAGGGAGAAAGTGGGAGGAAGAAAGAGGGAGCAGGTGAGGTAGCAAGAGAGGTGTTTCTTCCTTTACAATAATACGCTTTGAGTTGGGAATAGGAGTGTGTGAATATTTGATTAATTAGGTTTCGGTGAAACGCGCATATAGTCCAAATTCTTTCTATCCCCCCCTCTCTCTCTTTCTCCCATTTCTCTCTTTCTCCCCACTCTCTCTCACACTCACACACACACACACACATATATATAGAGAGAGAGCGCAAACGTTGTGAATAGAAACGGTTCTAAACGTGCCCGCTAGAGGATGGGGTTTTTTTTCTTTCATATTTCCGCTCATTCCACATCAGTTTTTTTGTAGGAAGAGAAATGATAAAGTAGATTAACGGTGTAGACTGAAGGATATCAAAGGAAAATATGTGTACACGCAACACCTGCACGCCTATTTCAGACAGTCTATCAAGATATTTATTCATACAAATATTTCTTCTGTTTCACGTGTCTAATATATATCCCTTAGCAATCATATGAACAAATGTATTTATGTAGATTATTATATTGATATTATGGTTTGCAACCGGATACCAAATATCTGCTTTATGTATGCATCTATGTATGTGTATACGCATGTATGTAGGTATGTATGATATATATGTGTGTGGGCTTGTGTGTGTATGTGTGTGTCTATGATCCGCCGTGATCTTCAGTTGAAAACAAATCACACTCTACTATGAATGAAAGGGTCTATGTTGTAAAGACGGCAGTACTAATAAACGATAACCATGACTCAGGGTTACCTATAAAATCAATAACACTTCTCACTCATCAGATGGACATGATATAGAACTTTACTGCACACTGCAACAAAGGGGAACAAAAATAGAATTCAGAAAAATGGCGGTGACGTTGTGCAGCAAAGCTTTACGAGAAAAGGAAAAACGATCTTTTATAGTAAAATAGTACCATTATTTAGAGTTAATAATGCGGGATTGATAATCATTAGGTTCTATTTATTGGAGGCCCTACATAAGGGTTTTCTGTCGACTATGTGTGATTTGTACACTGACAGTGCATAGTTTGTGTTTAGGGATGCCAGCTATGACAACCTATATAAACTAAAGTATGACTTTATGCAGCTTTTCAAGTCCTCTGAGATTAGTATGATAATAGAGATCAATCTAACCACAATCAGATATGACATTAAATATAGGTACTAGTTCATAGCAAGTTTACTACAAGTCCAAAGAGAAGTTCCGTTGCATCAAGAACAGATCTAACCACCCATACATGGTGTTTAAAAACAAGGTTAAGATTGGGAGCAGAAAGATCTCAGGTCTACCCTTTACTAAGGAGATCTTCAACTGAGAGGCTCCCAAGCGGTAAGCATATATAAGATCCCATACATGTTCAACTCGAAATGGACAAAAATTTAACCGAACCCGATATAGTTCACACTCACTTAGTATTAATTAAAGGCCGTGAGCGACCAGAATCGTAACCGTGCGGGGCAAAATGCTAAGCTTCATTTCAGCTGTCTTTTCATTCTGAGTTCAAAATTCAGCCGGGGTCGACTTTGATTTTTATCCTCTCGGGGTCGATAAAAGAAGTACCAATGGAATACTGGGATCTATCTAATCGACTTACCCCTTCCCACTAATGTGTTGGCCTTGTGACAAAATCTGAAACCAATATTAAGTCCCTTATACGTAAGGCCTTCTTATATTTGTTGATAAACAATTTCATCCTGCTCACAGGTTTCGAAAACATTTTAATAGTAAAACGCGTAAGGCCATTTCAGTTGCATACACAGCATGGGGAGTATTTTTTTACGCAACTCCATCCCCAGCACTTGGGCTGGTGGTTCTTACAGAGAGACCAATACTTAGCTACTTCATAGTATTTGTGATATAGAAGCAATTCTTTATGGGGCTAAGGCTAAACTCTGAGGGTATTACGATGCATCCAGTAGAAAGCGATATACTGGAATGAGTGAGAGCCCCTTCAAGACGCGCCTACACAGCTAGCAACTTCGAAAAGTGGAACACCAGTACACAGCCCAAAGACATATGGCAGCTGAAGACTATTTATGTTGGTGAAACGCACGCTTTCGTCCAACTGTAGCAGGAACGTAGATTGTGTTTGACAGAGGCGAGACAGATACTTAAGAGCTGCTTGGCCCCCAAAATATATCAAAATGCCAAGTGAGAAATTTCATTCCTTGCATATAACAAGTACATTTTAAAATACTAGTCCAAGCCGTCTTGACACGCTTGCTTACACACTCTCACCATTACATACAGCAGTTAATGCCCCGTTCAGCTATTGATATTTACATACAGTTATGCTTCTTTTCTGTATTTCTTTCTTTCCTACACCTCTCCCTATATCCCTGAGTAATTCCTCTTTCTTTCTCTGTCTGTCTCTTTCTGTCCATACACTTATGATACTCAGTCCCTTCTGATATGATTTTCTAAGTTGACCTACACGTGGTAAGGGACTTGTAATTCTTTATTTCTCGAAAATGAGTTATCAACACAGAACTACAAACAAAAAAGAATGATATTGCTTTCTTTTAGATATAAGATATCTTTTAGATATTAGATATACGATATAAGTTTCTTTTTTTTTCTAGAAAGTTTTTCCAAGCAT
>NC_142928.1:14226859-14264359 GCF_046866305.1 Octopus bimaculoides
TACTTGATCGTTCAACTATACTATCGTAATTTGTTTTTCGGGGAAATCCTTAGACATTTGTAGTTGCTGAAATAATGTTAAGCTTGATATTAACAGATTGTCGATAGATTATTTGAACGCTTCTTAGCTTTAACCATCCATACATATTGTAACAGAATATTATAGACGATGATGTTCATAGAATGATATTATCGTGCAAAATCGAAGGCCAGAGTGTTGCATACATCGTAGGGGGTAAGCTACATTCTTTACAATATTTGGTTATATGAAAAGGCGGTGAGCAGTCAGTAACATTAGCACGCCGGGCGAAATGCTTAGCGATATTTCGTCTGCCGTTACGTTCTGAGTTCAAATTCCGCCGAGGCTGACTTTGCATTTCATCCTTTCGGGGTCCATGAATTAAATACCAATTGCGTACTGGGGTCGATCTAATCGACTGGCCCCTTCTGCAAAAATTTCGGGCCTTGTACCTAGAGTAGAAAAGAATATTTGGTTAGATGAAGCAGCAACATTTACCCATTATAGCATTGAGATTAGTCAGTGAACTGTAAAGCTTATTTATTTATATTTTAAATTAAGCATGCATTATCTCACAACTTCAAGATTTCGATGATGTGATTGTTTATTTTTAGAATTACGTTGTAAGTTAGATGAAAGAGGCCAGATCTGACCGGTTTAAGCATACATACTGGTTGAGCACTGGAGTCAACATACTCAACTTACCCACTCGCAAGAAATTGCTGGTCTTCCGCCAAAATTTGAAGCCATTATTCTGTTAGGTTCATCTTGCATATTTTATACTTAGTACATTGGCTCAGGAACGAAATTTGATTAGGCGGTTCAATCCGAGGGTCGAAACTTTTAAAAACAAGGTCTTATTGCTTTTTAATTTATTTTAGTTCGTTGTCCTTTGAGAAGAAATCAAACTCCGACTTACTTTCTACAGGTCACTTTTTACACACAGTTTCCTATACATTTTGATTTTGCACCCCACCAGAAATTGCAGGAGGTGTGCTTGCAGCCCCCTGCGTTCCTTTCACCCCATTTTTCCTGACTCATTATGGAGTATCAAAATCATAATTATCTTGTAGACCCTGCATAGTAGAATAAACACTGTTTCACTTGTTCTTGCAATTTCACAAAAAGAAACAATACCAAATTCAAGTATGCAAATATTTGAAGAATTTTGTTGATAGAGTTTATTTTGAAATTTATAATGGAGAGTCAATTAAGAATTAACAGTGGTATGCGTTTGATAACTAGGCTTCAGTAAACATACCATAAATATTAACGACAGATGTTGTTTTCCAATATACTGCGAATGAGCTTGATGTATTCACACTGAGCAATACAATGTTTTGTATAAGTAACTGCTTGGTCTCTTCTCTTTTTCTTTATTACTTCGCCTCAAAAGATGTGGAATTAAAAACGTTGAAATATTGTCTGAGAAATATATAGAAATATCTCTCATTTGTTAGCTCCAGTGCCAAGTCCATTCAAATCTGATTCCAGACAGAAGTATACAATTAGGTATTGACAACTGGCAAATAAGCAAGTAAGAATTTCTTTGAAAATATCCTGTGGCAGTCTCTGATAAAACTAAGTAAACAACAACCGATAGAAACGAAAACTTACAACTTTTACATCTTTTATCGTTTTCTTTTATTGTACAACGCCATGCTGCGAAACCGCTTTCAAAGTTTTAGTCTGTCATATCGACTCAGTACATATTTCAGTCTAGTAGCTAATTTACCGCTCTCTCTATATATGTATCGAACCATTACTTTGCGGTTTGAGGCATAAAGGAACATATCATTTCACCCTATTTTCCACCGTCATGTTCTAATTGAGTGATAGAATTAATCTGTAAACTGGGCCATTGCCACCACTTTCTCTATTGTGTGTTTTTAGTGGAGTTTATTCTAATACAAACCATTAGACCAGGCTTCACATTTGATGATACCTTCCTCTCACCCTCTCACAAATCTCGAAGTCCCTATCAAGGGTAATGCGTATTGCATCCCCTCCTGTATAAAAGATTAAAAAACAAATAAAAACACAGACATTGAAACACATACACACGCATGGACACATACAGATACACATACACATATACGTATACAAACATTTACAAACATACACACCTTCACTCACACACATAGATACAGGCACATTATAATTATGATTATAAGTATCATTACTGTTATTGTTGGGTTAATGGTGGTAGTATTTCGTTCTTGGTGTAACTGGTTGTGCTAATTGTTCGTATGAATATGGAAATATCCTTTCCTAAACCCCTATAGGGGTTAAATGTTGTTAGATAAGAGTCGATAATTATATCTAAAAGAAACTTCTTGATGAATGCTTTGAAATTCTTCTGAAATAAATCGGAATCATAATTGTTTATGGGACTTATAAGTTGCTAGGTCATCGTTTGTGTCCAGGCGTGAGTTCTGGGTGATAGACGCTTTAGAGTGTCTTGGATAAATGATCCAAAGAGATCTGAAAACTCAGACCCATGGTGACTTTCCAACGAAGCATCATCCACTTAAAAGAAAATTTCGTTTTTAACTCAATCTTAATACCTTGCTTCTTCAGAGCGTCGAGCTGACAGAATCGTTAGCACGCCAGGGGAAATGCCTAGCTGCATTTCGGCCGTTTTTTTGCGTTTTTATTTCAAATTACCCCGAAGTCGAGTTTGCTTTTCATCCCTTTCAGGGTTGATAGAATACTGGAGTCGTAGTAACCGACTTACCCTCTCCTTCAGACTTGTTGATCACGTGTCAAAATTTGAAATCAATATCTTGCTTCTAGAGTTCTAAGGATTTTAAGAGGAGAGATTTATTTGTAGGAGAGTAGAAATCCTTACTATAAAATGTATTAAATGGTAAAGTTATCAGTCGTTTTGTTATCGGCATCACGTAGCTTATTGATATTGCTGGAGTAACATGACACGTTTCACTAGTACAGCAGTACTCACGGAAAAAAAATAAAAGGCAAAAAGAAAAAAAAAACGACAACCCAATGATATGCAAATTGCGTACACGTTTTTGCAACACTTAAAAGGATTAATAAATCTGAGTTTAGGCTTGGAAGGAAATTACTGTTGCTGCCATTAAGGCCTTAAGTGTAGTATGGTACGGCTGCATTCATACGCGCTCGCATGTACGTGTGTGCGTGTGTGTGTGTATACCAAATTAAAAGGGTTGCTTATCAGCAATTAGAACCTAAAGGCAGAATTAATAGAGGTCACGAAAGTGACCGAGGGCACTGACTAGCACCGCTTTTGCTAAAGATAAGAGTTAAACTAACTCAAATACACAAATGCCCTGTCTTAAGTGATAGATATATATCAGTGTGTGTGTCAGTACATCCTCCGATATGCTATGAATATCGAGTGCTCAGTTATGTAAAGTTAAGCTAAGCTTTTATACGTCTAAAACATACCAAAATACATAAATATTGACATTAAAATATTTATTTTCATAAAACTATTCGTATAATCTAGTGTAATATGCATGCACATTCTTGTATGTATATTAGATTATATTATTAACACGTATTTTCTTTATACATTTGTATCATGCATGTATATATACACACACACACATATATGTATATTTATATAGATCACATAAATATGCATGTGTGTGTGTGTGTGTGTGTGTGTGTGTGTGTGTGTGTGTGTGTGTGTGCTGTGTGTGTGTGTACGTACGTGAAGATATATGAGTTTATTATTTACATGTGTCTATCCTGATGCGTGTGTGTATGGCAGCATACATACGTAAGGGAAACTGAATTCAATGACTAGATCCATGCTAAGCTCGTGCTGTTCATCATTGCAAAGAATCGATTTTTAAGCCTTGGTAGAAAAATGTAGAATACCATGGAGATAGACAAATTGATAAAAGACAACCTGAAAGCAGTATATAATGTAAAAAGGGGATGGTTAGAAAACGGTTCGCAAAATATCTATTAAGTAGATAAAATCTTTGTGGCAGAATATTTCTTGTTTACATATCATCAACTCAGTGAACATCAATGCAGACTGATGTTCTAAATAATAGCAAGTAGAGAAAAGGATAGGGTGGAAGAGAAAATATCATATAAAATAACATGAGGACATGAATAAACAATTTTTTTTTTTAATGTATATAAAAATTGCAAACAAAAATGATGGAAATTAATGAAGTGAAATAAAATATAAACTAACATAAGAAAGTAAAAAGAGCAGGAGGAATACTAAATAGATGACAAGTAAGATATATAGCGGTGTGTTGTTGATAGTATTAGAAATAAATAACAAGCAGAAGGTTTGCGTTTGACACATCACCAACACATAACTTGTTATTAAAGTTTGTTCTATGAAGAACCAAATATCAGATGAGAACTAATCCATACTCATGACAAAGTAGCGCAAACGCAATCAGAAAGTGTAATGTGTTTGTGAAATAAATCGTGTGTATGCTGTGATATTAATTTTGATATGTAATGTAACTTTAAGCAGTACGTTACATAGAATTGCGCAGTGCGTCATATTTTATGTTATTAAAAATTAAAAATAAAACTCTAGGGAATCACTATAAACTATTTGACCAGAAGGGTTCAGCTTTCCTTTTCTTTCTGTTAAGAATTTCGTGTCTGTGCTAGGGATTTTTTTCCAGAGGTGTCCATTATATTTAGCGATCTTGAATCGTATGAAATGCACAAGGGGAGATAATCCAATCGGACTTTCATAATATACAGATTCTCAATCTACGATAAAATAAACACAAGCAATTACATGAATATATATATATATATATATATATATATATATATATATATATATATATATATATATATATATATATATATATATAACGGATGGCGATATTTATGGCACACACAGAACAAAAAACAGAAGAGAAAAGCAAAAACAAACCTGCCTTTAGTTAATTGGGTACGACGTTTCACGGTTAAGGGTATGAAGTTACCCTATTCCGATCTTCAGCCTCAATATTCTAATAAATTTGAAAGTGTCTAATAAAACTGATGTGAATTTTGACCATGCGACATCAAGACCACGTGAGGCAGGCACTTACAAATTTATCGGCTAGTGAGTTCAAAACACTTCACTCCAAAGAATCTATTCTATGTGCGTCACAAATAGTCCCTGCCTCGCGTGGTCTTGATGTCGTATGGTCAAAATTCACATCAGTTTTATTAGACACTTTCAAATTTATTAGAATATTGAGGCTGAAGATCGGAATAGGGTAACTTCATACCCTTAACCGTGAAACGTCGTACCCAACTAACTAAAGGCAGGTTTGTTTTTGCTTTTCTCTTCTGTTTTTTGTTCTGTGTGTGCCATAAATATCGCCATCCGTTAGAGAAAAAAATTGTAGTTTGGAATCAATAGTTCTTTGACTGCTATATATATATATATATATATAGATAGATAGATAGATAGATATACAGGGCAGGGAATCGTCAATTATTAATAAAATTAATAATTAACAATTATGCCGGGTAGCTCAGTATGAAAAAACCTTTTCGGTAAAGCCATTTGTAATCATAAATATATAGGGATTAGCAGAAACCTGCTTCTCCAACATACTGAGAATTCAGAAACAGCAGCCAAAGAACTACTGATTCTAAAACTACAATTTTTTTAAAACTACAATTTTTTCTCTAGGCTGCTGTTTCTGAATTCTCAGTATGTTGGAGAAGCAGGTTTCTGCTAATCCCTATATATTTATGATTATATATATATATATATATATAAATGTATATATATATACTCTTCTACTTGTTTCAGACATTAAACTGCGGCCATGCTAAAGCACCACCTTTGGTCGAGCAAATTGACCCCAGGACTTATTCTAGCGGTCTCATTCTGCCGAACCGCTAGTTTGCGGGGACGTAAACACACCAGTATCGGTTGTCAAGCGATGTTCGTGGGACAAACACAGTCAAAGTCCTTCAACAATTATCGACGAACACCGATGTTCCAAGCTTGATAATTGACGAGGCTGAAATAAAGCAGGAACTGGTATCTTACTCCTTGATTCCCTTGCAATATATGTAAAAGTATAAGTTTCAATTTGCCTGTTTCAAGCTCACTGCGCAGGAGCAGCATGAAATGAATTCCTTTGCTCAAGAATACAACGCGTAACCTCTCTGGGAGAGTACGTCACGTCTAAACACTAGGCCAAGTGACTTCAAGGTATATGTATGTATGTATGTATGTATGTATGAATTACTTGTATGTATGAATTACTTGTATGTATGAATTACTTGTATGTATGAATTACTTGTATGTATGAATTACTTGTTTATTTGAATTGACTACATGTATATATATTTCTTGCTGATTCCCTTGCGTTTCTAACTGCGATTGAATATAGAGAACAAATTTTAGAGTGGATTGTAGGTATTTGACACCTACTTCTAGCATCGGTGACGGTCATTTCCATTAGCCCTTAACTATGATTATATTTTTATAGTTATATACGTAAAAAGATCAATGTTACCTATACGTTCATTTTTATTTCCCCAAGACACCTGATGATGGCTGGAGGGTATATCAGCCGAAACGTTGTGTTAACAACTAACAAGATGTAAATAATATAAATAATGTAAATAATGTTAAATATAGTTTTTGATATTTTTAGCTGGTCTTGTGTGGCTTGATGTATATGCAAAACAGGTGTGGTATGAATGAATTTATAGGAAGAAAAACGAAATGGTTGTATAAGAAAAGAACAAAGAAAAAGAGAAAGAAAGTATAGGTTGAGTGTTGAGATTTAAGGATGTTAAGAATAATAGTTTTTCTGCTGTGACCAGATTAAATTGTGTTGGTTCGATAGCAACTGCTGAATTGGTTATATTTCGTGTGTAGCGGGGATTTTTGCTTGTTTATATGTTATTGTTTGGGTTCATTGACGCATGTAGGCGAAATGGGCTGCTGAAAGTTAGCGTTATACAGGAAATTTATGTGGTAGATCACAATACATGATTACTTCATGATTTTCTAAAATTTATTCAGAATTGCCTGTAAGAGTTTATATCTTTTATTATACTCTTTTAAGGCTTATGCAAAAAATCTTTATGAATATAGGTTTAAGCTGAGTCAAAGCGTGGAACAAAATGTCAAACGTCTATAAAAATATATATTCTTTCTCTCGTCCTTTGGTTTTTTCATACATCCGCTTCTGCTGTCTCTCTGGAAACTCATATACACATCACCTATTTTTAGAAGTTCATGATTCTGTCCTGAAGATAAGTAGCACTCCACAAAAAAAAAAAAAAAAAAATTCTATAGCAATGTTAAATTACTATTTGATAATAGCAATAAGTCGGAACTTCGAAGTTGCAATCAATTATTTCCTTCGATATTTTATACACACCCACGTACCCACACATATTCTAAGAAATATAACAGGAGAACGAATAGGGATGCAGTATAAATGTGTATATATAAGCATCGAATAGCTGTGAAAACAGCTCAGAAGATCGGGTAAGTACCCTTAGCGGAAATACAAAAGTGACATGCAAGCTGCTACACACAATCAAACCTTGTACCCCTCAAATTCCGGGTGAGTGCTCTGTACCATTAAGCTAAGGGATCCCTGACAACAAATGTTGTCTTTCATAACGCTATATAATAGCTTTAGGAATATGAGAATATATTTTATTCAAAGCATTAGGGGCCCCGAGTGAGTTGGCATCTTACAGAAAATAAAGTAAACCTCGAATGCAGAATAGCCGTGAAAATATCGGAATAGCCGTGTAAATATCGTGTAAATATCCTTAGAAGACGGAAAAAATTGACCAGCAAGCCACGAGCGCACACACAAACACCCAGCCCCACATATACAGTGAAGATTAGGTTTATTGAAATTTCAAGTTTTGGTTATCGGTTTGTTCAGCAAGTGAAGGAAACTTTGCTAGTGTTTTTTTTACCTATGTACGGGAGTCAACTTCATCAAATAAATGGGATCTGTGTGATGAGTTTTGCAAGTTGTATAAAATTCCAACGAAAGCAATTGCTATTTTTTTTAAGGTAATGAGCTAAAGATCAAGAAGCAGATTAATCGGTTTGGTCATTAGAAGTGTTATTGACGAAGAAGATTAGGGAATGTATGGGTGAAACGAAAATAAGAAATGAGGATTTCTTTTAGATGTAATTGTTTAGCATATTTCAGGGCATCATGTAAATCAATGGTTCTCAGCTGGAGTCCATATGGTCCCTGGGGTATCCTTATAAGATTTTGTTGCTAAAATGTTTGTGCAATAAATTGGTTATATTTCCACAATATACGAAATATTTTAACAATTAAAAAAAAATTCTTAATATATAAATTTGAAAATATTATGGATTTTTTAGAAACATCGAATGGCTGTGAGGGTCTACCCAATAAAAGAGGAATCAAAGGAGTTCATAGGCAAAAAATGATTGAGGAACACTGATGCAAATTTGTGTGAAGGAATCACTTAACTTTCTAACTAAATGCGTGTGAGAGTTTTTAAAACAATTTTGTATATATGTCTATAGAAATAAAGAACTGCTATAAGTCTATATTTCTATTTTTTCCATAAGAATCTCGTTTGTTATATTTTTTCAGTTACAAATTTAAAATATCGTATATATAAAGGAAAACTATAAAAATTTTATGATTCTCATGCTAATAAGAACTATGGTAAAACTCAATGAATTTAGAAATCACTTGAAAAAGTAATGTAAATCTCAGCGAAAAAACAAGACCAACTTACTTTGGAATAATTAGTTTCGATGCACAAATGTTTTCTTTACAATAAAATTCATGCTTGTTGATAATAGGGACGCAAATAAACGTCACCAAACGCATATAGGAAAAAGAGCTAACGGGCAAATGGAAATTTTAGATTTCTATAATATAAACTCATCTAGTATTTATATACTTTTACAAGCATATATACATACACACACACACACATATATATATATAAGGATATATGTATATATATATATATATATATATATATATATATATATATATATATATATATATATATATATATATGTATATACATATATATATATATATATATATATATATATATATATATATATATATATATATATATATATATATATATATATATATGAATACAATTATTTTAGAAACAGGTATACACTCTCAAATACGTTGGCATACATGCACACACACACAGACACACGCTCACTTATTTAGAAAATCAAATATATACTTCACATAAATTCCATATGACATTTAAACGTTTTTAGGAATAAACTCTTAAACTTTGTAAGAATCAGTCCATTTACAAGTTACTCTGAATATGGTAAGCTGTTATATCGAATAAACCTTATTATTATTTTCCTCTAGTTCTTCCTCTTCATTACATTCCCGGTTCGCATCCCTTCTGGTTATCTACCTTTTCACTCTATTTCTTGGTCTTTAACTCTTTATATTATTTACTACTTAACAAATATTTCATTGAAATTTTATGTCAATTGTACAATCTATTATACATACGCCATTCATTTGACATAGCTTCTCTCTCTAGAAAAACAGCCAGACTAAGATTGTTTCTCTGGCTGAACAAACCGAAAGACGAAACATGAAATCTTGACCAATGTTAACTTCGCGATAAATCTGGCTTTTCTCTCACCATAGAATCACATCATCAACAATTGCTTAGTTATTATTCATTAATGAACGTATCATAACATAATTTAGCACACACACACACACACATGCTCATACACACATGCGTACATACACACAGGTTTGTACAGGACAGTTTCCGTTCCCATATTGTATATACAAAGTGTTAATCACGTGATTCTATGGTGAAAATACTTGGTCAGTGGGTCGCCAAGTAATATTCAGTCCTGGAATAAGTAATTCTCTTAACCACATAATCATACATCTCTCCGATGTTCCACAAAATATGCCTCGATATAATACTTGTTACATTAAAATATCTTATTTACACATTTATAGACGATGTATGATTAGTTTGTTTCATACATCTCGCGGATCATTATATATTATTATCAAGTCAGTAAAATATAGTTTAGACTTTAAACAAGGCATAACAAGAAAATATATCTTATATATTTTTATAAGATATTTGAAGTCTTACATTCATGATTTTCTAAATATAATGATTGAATGTGAGATGGAGTGAATAATATTTATTTTTTAAGTATTACACATATTTGACATTCGATTTCTTTAAGCTAGGATCAGCCTTTGGCGGACTGACTTCTCATGAAATATATTTCAGCCTTCACTATCGCGAACTTTTGTATTTTAGGCACTACATTAGACACAGTTTCTTTGATTTATTTAAATGGTAGATTATATTCTGAAGCAAGAGTTCACAATCATTTCCCCCATGAATCCTTTTGAATCCTATTTTATTCAACTGGACCCTAATAATCACTTAATGTTTGAAAAGATCCCATTATTATGAATTATATAAAATGAAATTGTTGAACTATTTTGGGTATTGCAGAAGTATAAGTAACTTGTACCAGAAAAATTTTGACCGCAAAATCTTATGTGAAATCCTAAGAGCAATATGGATACCGGTTGAGAACCACTGATCTAAAGGATATTTTGTTGGCTATTTCGGGTATGCTGACGAATCCCAGAGTACCTTTCTTTAATCTTCCACGTGATATAGTAACGAGTACAGTTTAAGTAACTACGTAATGTATAGACATAGATGAGTAAATGATAGTCTAATGTTAGCCAAGTTAATTCTGTGTCGGTATTCATTTCCAAAAATTTAGCAGATTCTTGTTAAAGTGGCAACGTTTCGTAAATAATTTGGAATTTGTAGTGATATAATTCATGGTATTGTCGATGTCATTCAGTACGAGAAACCTTTCAGCTTTACTTAAGTTATAACTATTTGTCCCAAAGATGTATGGTCAACATATTTCTAAGATTTTCCCCTTGATATTAAAATAGGAATCATGATCTCTTACATGACATATGTAATTGGATAATGTCGTATTCTTCATATCTCCGTGTATGAATAATGATCGTTGGTTGAAGTAATGTTGTTTAATTCTACATTCCTATATAACAATGTTGCTTAATGATATGGCTCAGTTCAGTAGTTAACTTCAACTTCAAATATTATAACGCCAGCATTCGACGATTGATTAACTGGGCACTCACGTGCAACAATACTTCTGCATACGTATTTAGCATTTGTCACTCATTCATCGTTCGTTCTCCTTTCCTTTCTCTTCTTTCAATTTCCTCTCGCTCTCACACCATTTGTATATCTATGTGTGTTTATATGTTTGTGCAAGTATAGCGATATGCATCTGTATGTACAGTGACATGAACGTGATTCTGTTTATAATCATGAAACGCAAAAGAAAATTAAGAGAAAACAACGAAAATGGCAATAATTTATTGTTTTCCTTGGAGCAGTAAAGATAAACACTATTTAATCAATATGATCTTTGTTAATACGTAACATTTTACCAGCGTGTAATATTTCACAAAGGAACTGTCATAAAAAATATATTTATCAAATTTAGCTCGTATCGAATCAACGTTTTTATTCGTGCATTGCATGCCTAATTAAATTGAACTTTCTAGGCATTTGGGACGTACGAAAAATTTGCGTTTTCCTTTTTTTTTTTTCGCATTTAAGCTGGATGCTTTACACGCAAATTGTCTAATACTTTATCCAGAAAAATAAATTCAATTAACAAACGTTTATTTCCAAATATATGTGGAAATAAAACAAACTCAAATAATTATTTATCGTCAAGAATCAGCAGATCGTTAAACCATAGCTGGTAGATCATAAATGTGCATCGAACAATGTTTTCCTAAGTCTTTCTTTATTTATTTTTCTATTGCTGTTCTCTTGTAATTAAATCGCGGAGCAGTTATTTTAGCCATTTAAAATTTTGTTACATTCACTTTTTCATTTAATTTTCAGAACCACAATCTGTTGTGAAGTGTCAAAAAGTCCCATTGTACTTCTGTGACCTCGCTAAATTCCTCTGCAATTTCTTGAAAACCATTTAAAGACTAGTCTTTATTACGTCTCTGGTGGCTTCTTTCCTTTTCGTGCTTTACTTTATTTTTCTCTCCTTTTGTTTTCTATTGTTTCTTTCATAATTGCCTTCAACTTCAAGTATTGTCCCTTCAATATAGAAAGTATTGTTTTGTATGTTGGTTAATTGAAATCTTTTTTTAAGTTTAGGTCCATGGGTCCAGTTAACTGGTGTTGTGAGAACTTTTGGCACACAAGCCTTTAATCGCATTTCCTCTGTTTCCCTTCTCTAATTAATTGATTTAATTCATTATCATACATCTTTTTAAAAAAATATAATTATTAAGAGCATTTTCTTTTCCCTCAAGAACTGGATTGAGCATTTAAAATTATCAGTTGCTTAGTATATAATGGAATTGTCTTAAAGCATGTTTCCAATGTCTGATTATAGTATCGTTCAATTAATGTAAGGTGTTTGCTAAGTTGAAAAGAATCAACTTTTCCAAAATCTAAAGATAATAGACTGATGCCATAAGCAGATATCCCAAACCTGTTTTGGGACAGTCTATATGTACAAGTGAATGATAACACCAAACGTTCTAAACAACTTGCCAAATGCAGTAAAAGATTGTTTTAGTAAGGAAAAAAATAGAGATAAACGATTAACTTAAACAATTTACGATACGAATGCCAAGAAAATAGAGAGAGAGAGAGAGAGAGAGAGAGAGAGAGAGAGAGAAAAGGATTTGCATATGAAAGAAACTAAAGTCTCATAAGTCAAAAGTCAATACATCAATGTCACTCAAACTTCCAACTTAGGACAAAAATGAATAAATAGGCAACGTTCTGAATAATTATTATATTACATTGATGTTCCATTACGTACTTCAGTCCTTATCGCTGTGTGGTGGCTTGTATGCCTCAATGACTCTGAGAGCTATGCTAGCGAAGCGCATGCTCCAGGTAGGCCCTCCCATGCAAGACTGATATAGATCATCGTTTACAGGAGGTAAAATATGCGTTTGCCTACGGTCAACACCCCTACCAAGAAAAAGCAAAGTTATAAAAGCATCGATAAAGATTCAAAACCAAAAAGACCTGAGAGATGAAGGCCGTACAGTACAGAGTCGAGAATAATGTGGAAACGTCATGGGTAGCATAAACCTCATGTGGAGGGAAGGGCTAAATTAAGTAAATTCAAGGGGTGGGGGAAGAAGGAAAAGAAGATAAGATGAAGGAAAGCAAATACTCGCTTTTGTAATCGAAGATGCTGAGCTTGCAGAATCGTTAATACGCCGGAAAAAGTGATGAACGACATTTCGTCCGTACTGTGTTGAAATTCCGCCGAGGTCGACTTTGCCTATTATCCTTTCGGGTTCGATAAAATAGGAACTAAATATGCACTGGGGTCGAAGTAATTGACTGACTTGCTTCCTCGAAATTTCTGGCCTTGTGCCAAGATTCGAAACCGATATTTGTCGGGTAATTATGTGATAACATACAAAAAATAGATATAAAGTGAATATAATAGTTTTTGAGTGTTTCTTAATTCGTTAAATTGACACGTCCATCATATGATTATTTCACTTTTATTACAGTCTTAGATAAGGCTCTTACGAACAGGAATGTTTCCTATATATTTCAATTGTCTTCCAAGTTACTTTCTGGAATAGCGTTTACAAACACTTAACGTTCGGTTGGGTATACATATGTTAATGTTATTTTGGCAGCTGAAAATTCGATTGATAAGATGTAGAAGACAAACTAGACTAGAAGATGTAGTGGCATCGAATATATGATTATCATAGCGAAACATCTTTTACATAAGGCTGTTAGTGATCTAAACGAACTACAAGTTTTGAGTGCAGCAGAGTTATAATGACTTATATAAGTTTAAAACTGATCATTGAGGATTTGCTTGAGTGATAATTCCGTTTGATCTCGCGTTCATTGAGGGGGATGTTTAAATCTATTTATCAATGTTGCTGCATCAATAAGTATAAAGTAAATACGAGGGATTGTTTATGTATAGAACAATTGGTAAGATATTGATTTATTCTTACACATACCGACTAAAGGAGGTGCATGAATCAAAATATGTCAACAAAACATGTCGATTTATTGAATTGATATAGAAATTACAAACAGAAAGAAACAAATTCTACATTAGCAAAACTTTAACTTAGAAGGAATAAGAACGAGATTAGGTTCTATACGGTATTTAATATTGTAATGTAATATAGCGTCTGTCTGATAATGTTTTTGTTCTGTTTGGCGCAGATATTAACATGTTCAGTGATCGTATCTCACCAAGGTCGACATTGCTTCTCATGTATGAATCATATAAAAATCATTTACGAATAGTATACATGAGAAAACTCTTTCAATTATGCACACATCATATGAATATACCTTTTATTATGTAAACATATGTATGTTAACAAATAAAATTATTATGTTTAATGAAATAATTGTGTAAATAACCTTCGCTAAATTAACCATGCTTATACAATAAAATACATTTAGATAGACTCCATAAAGAAATAAGAGATATGTCTAAATTAAAACTGAAAGCATTGTAATATATAAAACCTTAATCATGAAGTTGTCTGAACAAATATAATTCATTTTATAGCGCTATTTACATTAAATTTAATCGGAACTAATCCATTCAGACAAGATGACACTGCAACTGAATTTGATCAACAGTAAATGTAACATTTGAGGCTAGAAACTTTTGTAACCACTGTTGGTATTGCATACATTTTCAGTTGATATTTCAGATTTAGATTGTATTTGCACTAATGAAATCCTGATACTCTTTCAGGACACTACTGATAAAATAGGCCGAGGGGAATTGTGACTCGCAAATAAAGGCATTCAATTACATACATGTTAAGTTATGTCAACAGAACCACTTCACTACTTTGCTATTTCTTTGTGTATTGAACCTAATACAGTTCACATTTTAATAGGCTTTTCTCAGTAATTTTACTGTACACTTTGTATGGTGTAGGTTATTGTTCAACATCATACGTGTCTGTGTCATTTCTCATTACTTTTCAAAATATATGAACAATAGACCAAGAAATAAAAGCTATTTAATACGATACTGTCTGACCAAAGCAATTATACAAATTGTCGTTGCTTTTAAAATATTTCCCATAAACGTTGTTAATCATTTAGATTAGTTTCATGGGAAAATAGAAATATTCAAATAGGTTATTACGTAACTAAAAGCTAAATCTCTCTCCCTAGCGAAATAGAATTAATACACATTTAGTTCTAATTACTTTTCCCAGCTAAGTCTGGAAGAAAGGTTGTGTCAGCTGCCTTAGTAGGGTTAAAAAAAACAGTGAGATTGATGTCATAAAAGTTCCGTTCGAAAAATTTCATCTTCGAACGAGACACGAACAAGGGTGGAATTTATACAATTTGATAAATATCATTATACATATTTCAGAGACGAAAATAACATTAATACATATAATGTCGTTATAAATTTAAGACTAGGAAAGAAAATAGTAAATATAATGTTACCTTAATTTTAATGGAAATTTTAAAGTTATTTAAGATACGTATAAATATACTGGTTTTGCTATTAACATAAAAAGGTTATGAAAACTACAAGAAAAAAGCAATATTTTATGGACATCAATGATTGCAAAACATCGTTATGTCTATATCAATATTGCACAAAAAATTATTTATGTGATTTTAAAATTTGGATGTAATTTCTTTTATTTTATATCGTAACACTTCTTTAATCTCAACTAAATGTTAATCCAAATTAGAGTTTTATACCTAAGAGACGCTACTTAAAATTATCATCGCATTTGATGAGATTACAATTTTTCGGACTATTAACTTCATCTTTACAGATAAAAAGACTGATTGAGATTCGCAATGTAAATATTACAAGTTATTCATCTTTTATATACCTAAAGAGTAGGTTAATAGCCCGAAAAATAATAATCGTATTAACAGTGAGTCGTCTGAGACAATAAGATGTTTTATCATCAGATATTTTATTGTGATACAAACCTGTCTTAATAGTAAGAATGGAGAGATTGGAGAGATTAATTGAGTTTTTTTTACTAATTTAAGCCGTATTAAATTGGTTCCAGCGCTTATAAAATGTTACATAAATATACATTAAAAAGCTGATTACAATTTTAAACAATGGTTATTCTCTCCAGAATGATAATGGAATTACATCATGTTTTCTATTTACTACAATATATGATATATACTATAATACATAAGAGCGTTGTAGTTTGCTTGAAGCATTGCAGTGCAGAAGTAGAAAAATGAATGACAAGAGAAATAAGGAAAGCTTCTAACAATGGTGAAATTTTATTTTTATATGTCGGAATTATAAAGGTTTTTAAACTTTGTGCATTGTTAAAAGCTTTCCTCATTTCTCATTTCATTCATTTCTCAACTATAATATATACATTACACAACATCATTCCCGATACTATTTGAACATTTCCCGATACACTTGGACATTTCCATTCTTTCAAAATACCATCTGTTATTCAGTTTTGTCCATAACATTACTTATTATGAGGCATCAGTGTTATCAATTGAACAGAGTTTACTTTCTTATCATTAAAGTGTCAATCACAAAACAAGAAACTGTTTTCAATTTTCCGTATGTTAGTTTCCTTTTCCTTTATAACTTGCAGATAGGGTTCTAACTCTTACTTTAACAATAAAAGAATTTCATAAAAGTATTAAAAATAATTTGTTCAATATGAAATTCACTTTTCGATGACAGGGAAGTTAATATACCTTAATTATTTATTGCGATAGATTGATATCAGTGCTCAGAAATATCTTATACAGAATGTCCTCTAAACTTAATTGATGTTTGCGGCAATGTGATTGCCAAGGAAGAAAATTAGATTTAAAAGGTAGTCTTTGACAACATGTCATACGTGTAACGAACTTAACCGTATCTTCCCTGATGGATCACTTTTTAATGGAAAAAAAAAGTCACAGTAAAGAAAATGAAATGCATTTATTTCATTCTGCCTTATCTGTCAAAATGTCTTAAGCATATGACTGCAACGAAATTAACTAAACTTGATAGAAAAGTTTTAGCATGGCATTGCTTCTCACGGAAATACTTCAATACTAATTCATGCAATATGATTGGCTTTGGTAACAATTGATAGTTTAATATCCACCACCGAGTCCCTGTTATACTGGATGAAATTCGACTAACGTCTGTATTGAGAAGGAAGTTTTCATCTTCTTGGACTGTATGTACGCCCACACAAAGATAACTATATACTTCACCAGAGATTTTCTTATATAACTAAACAGATATTCACACACACATACACACAAACACACACACACACACACTCACACACACACACACATACACACAAATACATATTTGTATGCAAATAGGAAGGAAAACACTTTTTTTAACTACTTTTTCTTGTTCCTTTCTTTGTATTCAAATTTTTAATTTTTAAATCATTTTATTTTTAATTAGATATTATTTTTATTCCAATTCCTATACATGAATATATACACACCTTTTATAATGCTCCACATTTGTATCTATCCATAGGCTTGAAATAATGTATTAGAAAACACCCACGATTGCAACAGAACAGAAGAAATATTTATAAACACATAGCCTACAAATTTTACCTCCATAAAACAAAAAGATTAAGATTTCAACATATTAATGAAATTGCCTATAGAACAAAGAAAACCTACAGAGAAACAGACAGGCCAACAACCTTTACACATACCCATGTCCTTTTCTGAACATCAAAGCAAAGAATTAAATCTAATAAAGCCAAAATAACTAAAACTACTGACATACCTATCACCACCCACAAAAAGGGACACACCTAAATATGCACACCTGCTCACAAAGTTCTATATACGTTAATAAATTCCAAACAATAACATAACCTCAAATTTTATCAATAAAAAATTCTCTTCATAACAACCAACTCTAAACATATCCGCCACTCCACTCAAACCCGCACGCCCAAGAAAGATTTTAAGTCAACAGAGACTATATAAAGCCAAGATTGATTTGAATGCGTCGTAGTCTGACATTGACTTAACTGACCGAAACTTCGAAGACATTGTCGAAAATATTCTAGTTTAAGAATAAAAGCTTTGTACTCTGCAAAAGTATGGAGTAGCTCATCAGATTCGTGTAAAGTTGTTTTTTATTATAACTTGAACATAAAACAAACATTAACTCGTGTGTGTGTGTGTGTGTGTGTGTGTGTGTGTGTGTGTGTGTGTGTG
This sequence comes from Octopus bimaculoides, assembly GCF_046866305.1. NCBI lineage: Eukaryota > Metazoa > Mollusca > Cephalopoda > Octopoda > Octopodidae > Octopus > Octopus bimaculoides. The sequence continues at coordinate 14,245,172 of NC_142928.1, forward strand.
TGTGTGTGTGTGCGCGCGCGCGCGTGTGTGTGTGTGCGTGTGTGTGTGTGCATTAAAGAAGGTATAAAGTAAACTACAAAAGGAAAAGAGAACAGAACAATGTTGCAATTTTGAAAAATTCGTTGCTCAGATGTGTGTGTGTGTGTGTGTGGTGGGAAGGCAGGAGAAGGAGAGAGGTGACATGTGCGTACTGATGTTACTTTAGCAACATGTATATACATGTATATCCACCCACTTACATACCTATACATACACACACAGATACATCGTGATTATTTCATATATTCGATATCAGCCAATGTAAACAATTTAAGCAAACAGGATAACGATGGAGCATCTGTGTGGTTGAGCAGCTAGCAAGAAGGTGAATTGAAATCGCATTCTTAACGACTTGTAAAGGGAAGCACATATCGCCTAATGTAATTCCTGACACCCTATACCAAATAAAAGAAGGAATCTTCATATACCTGTCCACTCAAGGCTTTTGTGGAATTCAGTAACGACATTTGAAGTAATAATTAGAAGCATATAACTATACAAATTTAACGTTTAACGGAAAGTTCTAAGTGCTAAGAAAAATTATCAGATAATCCAAAGGAAGCAAACATTTATACACGTTGAATACCCAGTAGTATAAAATAGTTCTCCCGCATGCGTAAGATCAACTGGCAATATTCTTTACTGATATCATTAAACTACTCTTGTGTATGACATAAGATTATGTAGTTAGTTCATCAGGGTTTTATAATTTCAGAACATATCATTAAAGAATGATGTTACAATTACTGTCTTCCGTCGGTATATCACCTTTCGTTGTTTAGGAAATAATTATTTCATTTAAATCTTTATTTCATTTAAATCTTTATTTCATTTAAATCTTTATTTCATTTAAATGATTATTTCATTTGAATATTTTGTCACTCAAGGAGAAGTAGAGAGGTAGAAGCGTTTAACAGAAGAAAAACAAGCGCTTTACAAACGCAGTTTCCTACCGCAATGAACAAAGTAAAATTTCATCTATCTATACTAGTATTTAGAAAGAAATCAGAATATATTTTATAAATAGATACTAAAGATTTATCTAAATTATACCTGAACCACTTAGAAAGTACAAGAATTAGTTATTATATATAAGAAGGTCCAGTAACGTTATCATTATTAAAACATACTGTGTACAGGCAATCGCTGGGACTAAAGATTTCCATCGGTTAAGATACTCCATCTTGTCTATATACGTCACATAGACACAATTAGTTAGATTACTCTTCCAAACATAATTATAGACCACCTACTAATAGCTCACAAAATGAGAACGTGACAAATATTCAATTTCCAATTAATATCATTTCCCAATATTTTAACCAATAAAATTTCAGAGAAAGTTATACGCATAATGCTTACTATTTTTCTTTTTCCTTAATAATAAAGAAGGTATATTGGCTTTTCTGTATGAAATCAATTTCCTTCTTCGCTTGGTACATTCAACATCATTTTGTTGCCTGATGTATTCGACAAGGGAAAAAATATCCAAAAAGTTTATAAAATAGAATTTTAGGGGGAAAAAAAAACGTATTCTCTTTAATTCTGGCGTCATGAGTTAGACATCTTGCACATACATATGTTGGAGACAAGAACAAGAACAAGAACATTATTAAAAAGAAACGACCTATATTTTGTAGTCTGAGTCTAAATAAAAAATAATTATTCATGTGGAAGATTTGATAAAACTTTTATTTCTGATTCTCTCAATTTCATCTGAAACTTGTAACATTCAGTTATGGCGATGATAGTGGTGGTGGGGTGTTGAAGACAGGAACACCAAGAAAAGAAATATTATCCTCTCTTACTTTCTCCTTCTCCTTTCTCCTTTTTCTCCTCACTCATTATACATATATATATATATATATATATATATATATATATATATATATATATATATATATATATATATATATTTGTGTGTGTTTGTGTGTGGCACACATTAGTGCGCGTATGTGTATATTTATGTGTGTGGCTCTTGATCTGATACATGTTTTCTTTCTCATTCTCTTACTCCAAACGATTACTCACTTGCTCTACCACACACACACACACACACATATATATATATATTTGCATATATATATATATATATATATATATATATATATATATATATATATATATATATATATATATATATATATAGGTATATATGTACATATAGGTATATATATGTAGGTATATATTTATATAAGTATATATATATATATATATATATATATATATATATATATATATATATATGTATAAGTACACACACATATAAATATATATCTGCATTTATACATCCGCCCATACATACATGAGTGTGTGTGTGTGTGTGTGTGTGTGTCTGTGAGTGTATGTGTGTGTGTGTGTGTGTGTGTGTGTGTGTGTCTGTGAGTGTGTATGTGTGTGTGTGTGTGTGTGTGTGTGTGTGTGTGTGTGTGTGTGTATGACAAGCATGAAATAAAATTTTTAAAATACACAGCAAAGACAACTGAGAACGTGCACTTTTATCATAAAGCTCATGGAGTTTTGACCTCGAAATAAAACTTCAGCGAAAATTACAAAATGTATGAGGACTATAAAAAAAGAACTTATCAAAAATATAGATACACACACACATATAAACATACGCACACACACATATATATACGTGCATATGTGCCTATGTACACACACACACACACACACACACACACACACACACACACTCATATATGTATACATACATATATGAATATGTTTGTGTGCATATATGAATATGTTTGTGTACATATATATATATATATATATATATATATATATATATATATATATATATATATGGAGAGGCAGAGAAGGTGAAAGTGATGCGCAAGAGAGTTTGAAATAGAAATAGGCAAGGCCGCGAGAGAAAAGTCTCATATAAAGTAGAGTAATAAAAACTTTCTTGCTACTATTAACAACTAGTCAGAGGGAAGATTAGAAAGATCTCTGTACTTTGATCAGTAGACGATAACTGCCCTAGGTCGCCAAATACATGTGTTATTGATTCGCTTCTACGTAGGCAAACAAATAATTATCCGATAAGGCATGTAACTGGTTACAAAAGCCATAAATAACGTTGATAATGCGGGATGGAAAGAAGGAAGTCTGTTCGGAAAGTAGATGTGTACAATTTAAATATACACCAATCCCTAGTTGGTCTTTGTTATTCTAATACACTTTTGCTCTTTTACGTTCTTTCTCAGCCTCACAACATACTTCTCTTCTCTCTCTGTCTTTCTCTGATTCCTCTTTCATTTTAGGTTTGCTTATCGTTATCTCCAGCTTTTATCACTTCAGACAATACCACAACGAGCAGTTATGAATTATATACTAAAATGCCCAAACAGAAATACTACCAAAGGCACACCTCACAATCACACAAAACACACGTTCAAACACATACATTCAGGCGTAGGTCTTTATATATATGTATGTATATGTGATATATGTATATGTAAATGTGCTTGTGTGTAAAATATTAAATATATGAGGCTATTGTAAGCGATAAGAGACAAGAAGATAAAGACAAGCCGCTTACATCAAATAATGCAATATATATACTAAATATTATTATCAGGTTTCTAGAGGCCGCACGTTCATAGCAATACAGCCCTGCGTTTCTTCTTCCTCGACGCACGGTAGAAAGATTTGTATCGTAAAGCACATAAGAGATACACACTCACACACATGCACAAACGCGCACACACATACATATATGTATGTATATGTGAGTGTGTGTGTATGCGATTACTCATGGCAATGCGGTTAGCGCATTCGGCTCACGCTCGTAAGGTGGTAAGTTGGATTAACGGAAGTGCGTTGTATCTTTGAGCAAGATACTGTATTTCACGTTGCTTCAGTCCACTCTGCATGCAAACTCGAATTCTGACCGCAATTCAATGGACGAGCCTATCACATTCTGTGCCACACTGATTCTCACAGAGAACTACGTGTAGGATGCGCGTATCTTATTTCTTTATTGCCCATAAGGGGCTAAACATAGAGGGGACAAAGGGATTAAGTCGATTACATCGACCCCATTGCGTAACTGGTACTTAATTTATCGACCCCGAAAGTATGAAAGGCAACGTCGACCTCGGTGGAACTTGAACTCAGAACGTAAAGACAGACTAAATACCGTTAAGCATTTCGCCCGGCGTGCTAACGTTTCTGCCAGCTCGCCGCCTTATCTGTGGAGTTCTCAGCCACTTGTAAGTTAATTACACGGGCAGGTCGTTCCATTCATCGGATCAAGTCGAGCACTCACCATCATGATCTGTCTGTTGCTAAAGTAATCTTTGATAACCATGTCACCTATGATAATCAAGCGCTGTGTTACCTAACACCAAACTTTAGAATTACTTAGCGCAGGTAAATCCCGTTTCTAAGCTTTCCAAAGCCATGAACATAACAATACCCACTAGAGATAGAAACATAGATCCTAATCCCCTATCCTATAGCAAACAACTTACATAACACGTCCAATGTGCTCGTTCTAAGCCCAAGAGAACTCATACCTTATACATTCCTTGGCATAGGAATGTATCACAGTAGATTACTTGATAAAAGTGGGGAGGGAAATGGGCTAACCATGAGAACTCTTTCGTACTGCGTCCTTAATCCATCTGTGTTGTCTCGTCTCACGCCTTCCGTACGTCCTTCATTTCGGAGTGAGACGTGTGATAGCCGTATCGACTTTGTGGAAACCTGTCAAGTATGTATGTATATACTAGTGTGTATAGAGGAGTCGCAATAGCTTAGTGGTTAGGACAGCGGACTTGCGATCGTGGGATCACAGTTTCGACTCCCAGACCGGGCGTTGTGAGTATTTATTGAGCGAAAACACCTAAAGCTCTACGAGGCTCTGGTAGGGGACGGCAGCGAACCCTGCTGTACTCTTTCACCGCAAATTTCTCTCACTCTTTCTTCCTGTTTCTGTTGTACCTGTATTTCAAAGGGTCAGTCTTGTCACACTCTGTATCACGCTGAATCTCCCCGAGAAATACGTTAAGGATACACGTGTCTGTGGAATGCTCAGCCACTTGCACGTTAATTTCACGAGCAGGTTGTTCCTTTGATTGCATCAACTGGAGCCCTCGTCGTCGTAACCGACGGAGTGCCACGACTTATGTGTATGTCTTTGTTTAGGTTTATCTTCTGCCACCGCTTGGCAAACGGTGTTGTTTTCTTTATGCGCCCACAACGTACCGGCTCGGCAATAGAGACCGATGAAATAAGAACCGAATTATATAAAGACACACACACACACATGTATATATTACTGGGGTAGATTTCTTCGACTAAAAACCATTCAATATGGTGCCCCAGCATGATGAGTGAGTAGATATGTGAGAAGAATGTTACCTGACGTTTGTGGTCGGGATATATTAAGTAATATTTATATCATTATTAAATCAAGGCAAGGGTGGCGAGCTGGCAAAATCGTTAGTACGCCGGGCGAAATGCTTGGTGGTATTTCGTATGCCGCTATGTTCTGAGTTCAAATTCCGCCGAGGTCAACTTTGCCTTTCATCCTTTCGGGTTCGATGAATTAAGTACTAGTTTCCTACTAGGGGGTCGATCTAATCGACTGGTCCCCTCTCACAAAATTTCTGGCCTTTTGCCTTGAGTTGAAAAGATTAGTAAGTCAAGGTAAGGTAGCAAACTGCTTAGCTGTGAAGTTAATACGTGAGTTTATGTTGAATTGTTTATTGCATTGGTGCCATTGTTGATTGAATTATTGTTTAATTGTTGCCGTTGTTGATTCGTTAGTTGTTGTTTTGTCTCCACATGTGGGAAAATGGAGAATGCGTCGGAGGCAGGCCCCAGTTATGCGGCCACAACGAGCAAAGGAGTAGACGTGCAAGAGTTGGAGGTCCGAAAAATAAAAGTGGAGCCCAGAAAGATGAAGGAGAGTGAAAACTTAATCACTAAGGAAGGTAACATACTGAAGCTAACGCCACCGGAAGAGTTATCGGCCAACACGTTAAAAGGAACGGTAACATTTAAAACCATGAAGAGAGCTAATAGGAAAATAGAGATTGCGCCGATAGAAGCCATAGAGGAATGTATCAAGGAATTGAAGAGAGTTACAACATATGTTACGAGAGGGAGGAGATACGACACTGTGGAGTTGCGCTTCACAACGGAGGAGGAAGTAATAAAGCACCCCACAGAGGCAATAAGGACAGACGAATGGGTGCTCTTGCCTTCGTACTGCGGCAAACGTGTGGCCAAGGTGTGAGTGGGTAAGGTGCCACCCAAATTAAAGGAGGAATGGCTGATGACAGCCATAAGGTATAACATGAAAGGCGGGAAGATTCTGAAGGCTACAAGGACCCAGAAGGTGAATTACTGGGAATATGGTATCGAATTAACGATTCAGGTAACAACGGAGGACTTGAATAGTGTGGGGGATGAGATTGTGCTTCCAGATGTGAAGCTGAGAGTTATTGTGGAGGGTAGGCCGCCAGTGTGTTTCTCATGTGGAGAAAGGGACCACATGAAGGCATGGTGCACCCAAAGAAAGCCACAAACAGAACAGGAGGAGAGACATGAGAGTGTGGACCGAGTAGTACAGGACAAGGCAACAGAAAAAGAAACGGAGAAGGGATTCACTATAGTTAGAAAGAAAAAAAAAGGAGGAGTGGAGGAATGAGTTCTCCGCCAGAGAAGCAGAAAAAGAAGAGAGAAGAGGTGAGAAAAGAAACTGTGAAGGAGGGCAGTAGGAAGGAAAAAGAAAGTAAAAAGAAAGTGGAGTTACCAGTGGAGAAAGAGTTGGAAACCCAACTGTATGAAGGTGAGATGGAGAGACTATTTATAGGGGAAGAAAAAAGAGAACCAAAAGTCCAAGAGAAAGGAAAGGAAGATGCGAAGAGGAGAAGGAATATGGTATTATGTAACATACCCCAAAAATATTGAAACAGAAAAAAAAAAAATTCAAGTTACACTCAATAGTAAGAGTGACGGTGCCTTCATACGTCTACGAAGAGGATATGAAGGCAATATTGATAGAAGAGGAAAACTACAGAAAACTGAAAGAGATGTGTGGAGATAACTCTGACCCGCCTGGAGTGGAGGTGGAATTTAAAGAGTTGCCACCAGTGGTGGATTTAAGAGATATCGAACCACTAATGGAGCTCCACTCAAGACAAGTATGAAATAAAAAAAAAGAACAATTATAAATAATACATATAACGGTTCAAATGGTACTGCGTGGAAGTGGGGCCCATACGTCCATTTTCATTTTTTCATTTTTATATAACTTCCATTTTACTTATATTCGATTTATGGTTTTTGTCCCCACTGTAGCCTTGTCTGTCCTTGTATTGTCCCCATTTATGTTTACGGTTTTATGCCTAATAAAGAAATCGGTATTTCGTCTGCCGTTACGTTACGTTCTGAGTTCAAATTCCGTAGTTGTCGATTTTGCCTTTCATCCTTTCGGATCCGACAAATCATGTATAAGTTACACACTGGGGTCGATGTAATCGACTTAATCCCCTCCCCTAAAATTTCAGGCCTTGTGCTTATAGTAGAAAGGACTATTAATCAAAATCAAAGGCGGCGAGATGGCAGAATTATTAGCAGGCCGGACAAAACGCTTACTGGCATTTTGTTTGTTTTAAGTTCAAATTCCGCCGAGGTCGACAACCTAAGTACCAGTTAAGCTCTGGGTTGATGTAATCGGCTTAGACCCAGCTCAAAATTGCTAGTCTTGTACCAAAAAGTTTCTACAATTCTTTCTTGTTCTAATTTTTGTATGTTTTAAAGTATTTCAAATTTTCTATTCTTTTTTAATGAAATTTTTAATCCATCAATTGTATAATATCCTCACTACTTCTGTTTCCGTATTACTTTGCTCGGTGTAATACGTATACCGGAGCTTCATATTTTTCTTTGTGTTTATTGCGCATTTTATTGGATGTTTTGAGCAACATTGCAATTAACATAATTTGTTGTTGTTGTTGTTGTCTGTGGTGTTCATTGGTTGTTTTGTTGTTGGAGTGACAAGACGTGTCTTTTCAAGCTCTGACATTTTTGGATTCCCCACAATTAACTGAAAACAAAGAAAAAAGAAAGTAACCTTCAAAATCTCAATGTTTGGGATTATTTTACAAAGAACAGATTTTACAACAAAGTAGCATTTTTATTTTGCGACAGACTTTAAAGGGTCGTATTTTAATCCACTTTATTTATTTCTTTTTATTTTATTTTTGTTTTACAAACGTCGACATTAAAAATATAATTGTCGGACACACCCCACTAGAAAATATGTGAACAGAATGTGATTGTTTATAAAAAAAAAAAAAAAGAAATGGAACGCAAATGGGATACAGTAATTTAAAATAGGTACATATAAAATATGACCCGTCAATATCACAGAAAATATTGCACAACGATAAGAACGGCACTATCATTGCAAGCCCTAACTCAGAGGCACAGAATTTCTTCAGCAAAAGTACTGATATTGCAAATAGGGTCAGTTTTTCCCGCTACAAAAAGCAGATGGATACCTTTGATACGAGAATTTTTCGTAGTAAGTGACGCTTGGATGCGCAATGTCACTCTAAACTGCACATCTTAACTCGAGCAGTTTGTGCAACAGTGAGCAAAGAGCATGATTATCTATGTGCACGAGTGTGTGCGTTTGGAGTATTTTTATGACTGTGAAAGCCTCCGGTTACCTCAAAAACACTTAGTGGAATATCTTTTAATGAAATAAGAGAAAATTCCCGTTGAATGTGATAGGGGATGCGTGTCTGAAGATGCGATTTACTGGTCCGAAAATGGATCCCAGAAATAAGTTGACATAAAAAGATAGATCCGTTAATGTAAATGTGTTCCAGTATTTACAACAGAGTAACAGAAAAGAGTGGTTCTGGATCACAGGAAAAATATTGATTACTTATGCGTTTTAACATTTCCTTTGCAGTTTTGATAATCGGTGAGAAGGGAACGAATGGTGACACGTGGTTAGTTGGGTTGAAGATAGACAAGGTCATCGTGGAACTGTAGCAAGTGAAAGTGCTGAAACAAATGGCACGATACTCTTTATGCAGAGCAAAGGGCCCAGTTGTCGTAATTACGATGATAAAAAGAAAGTGAAGGCGCGTGGTTTCGGTATTAGGCTCACAACAGTTCTATTTCTGTTGGTACGTTGTGGCCTTGAGCAAAACGATTTATTTCACATGGCTCCGTTCCACTCAGCTGTCAAAAATTATTTCTAGTAATTCAAAGAGCTAGCCTTGTCACATATATCTCGCTGAATCTTCCTGAAAACTAACTAAAGAGTATGCGTGTCTGTGGAGTGCTCAACCACTTGCACGTTAATTTTACGAACACGCTGTTTCGTTGATCAGATCTACTCGAACCCCCGTCGTCGCAACCGACGGAGCACCAATTAAGATATTTATCAAAAAAGTAGAGATGCAGAGCATTAGATGTACGCGATAAAACTTAGGTTTGCCTAAGTTCGCTAATATAACGAAACTGAGAAACTAAATTGTGTTTCTCATTTTGGAAAGGTTAAAGTGTATGTTATCGTGAAAATGGATTCCGAAGTGGAATACAAGAACGTCAAAAGAAACATTAAAATGCTCTTGCAGTGTCTACATCCAAATTTAAGAAACCAAAAATTTGTATGACATTGCTACTAATTAATTTTCCCCGTCTGATTCACAGTAGCTACTGTATGTTGAGAGATGAGACATTGAGGAATATTCAAACATAGAAATGTTAAGTAGTAGGTGTATTTTGGCCAACAAAAGAATATTTCAGTATATCGATGTAATTATTGGGTGTTTTTATGTCATATTTTAAGTTATTCTACGTAACTGAGTTGCGATTATATATTCTTTAATTATATTTTTCCATACTTAAATTTTTTCAGTTCGCATACCAGTAACATTTTTGTTCTACCACACGTCGTTCTTTTAAGGCACTGTTTAGCATTTTATGTTCTTATATGTATGTATGAAATGGTACATTCTTGCCTTCGTGGTTACAGAAATTTCTGTTATTATAATCAATGTCACATTTTGAAACGGACCGACGTCACCTACGCCTTTTATTCTTCCGGAGTTGCGAATATAAAGAATTAGTTTAGTATTAGATTAGATATAATAACCTTAATCATCCCTCCACAAAAAGGAAATAAAAATCATGTACTGTTACTGTTAGAAGCTATTAAATGTGGGGTATTGGTAGAATCAAGAGCCATCGACGTTCGACTCCAAAGATTCTGAAATCAAATACATTTGAGGGCAACTTTGCCTTTAAAATTCTTGCAACCTATAAATTAATGTACTGGTTTAGAACAAGGGTAGATTTAATCGCCAAGCCTTTCGCGAAAATAGATCATGACTTGTGTCTATATTAGAAGCACTTATTATTTCTATAAAAAATAGATTAGCAGGATCGTTAAAACGTCAGACAAAACGTCGTTCGGGAATCATATCCCTGAAAGGTTAAATTTCCATTTTATCATACCAGTGAACTGTAAACATCGATTTATCATCACCCAAAAACTTCAGATTTGTACCTATGTTAGAAACCTTTCGACGGCTGTTGATTCGCTGCAGCGTCGGACAAAATATTTCATGAAATTTATTCCAGCTTATTACGTTCTGGGTTTAAATATCATCCTTCTAGGTTCAGTAAGAAAAAAAAATACCAGTTAAGTAGTGCCATCAAAACAGTTAACTAATACCTTCCTAAAATTGCTGGACTTGTACTTTATTTTAAAATTACCAATAGTAGTAGTATGACAAAATTCTTACAATGCCAGATAATGTATTTTGCGTTAGTTCGTTGCCTAACTTAATTCTCTAAGTCGACAACCATCGTAGTCAACTTTACTTTTCATTTATTTTCGACACACACACACAAACACACACGAAATTAGAATGACTCCCGAATAAGAAATTATATCATGGTCTTACAATTTCTTATTGCTATGTCATTCTAACTTCGTATTACTACTCTGTACGCGAAAGCGTTTTGTTCTGAAGCCAATGTATATTCAATTCTATCAACAGGTTATTAGTATCACTACACGTAAGTGAAATCATAATAATAATAATATTTTCTACTGGAAGCACAAAGTTCTCAAATATGGGGGAAGGGATCAAGTCGATTGCGTCAACCCCAATGCGGATCTAGTACTTCTTTTTCATCGACCCCGAAAGAATGAAAGTCAAAGTCGATCTCGGTGGAATTTGAACTCAGAACGCCACGACATGCGAAATACCATTAAGCATTGCTTCCGGCGTGCTAACGACTCTGCCAGCTCGCAGTCGTGATGATCATAATAATAATAGGGACCTGTTGAACGGCATAGGCAACCAGACCTAAAGAAAATTCTAACTGGGCCCCCACCTGCGAGGTCATGCGTTGTTTATCTTGATATGAGATCACCATTTCGCGCACATATGTTTGTAATGCATGTGCCTGGTGTACACTTATCAGACGGGTAGTTATGATGGGTATATTGGGCTTCGTATATTTTAACGCATGCATTTGATGGCATGCATTGCTCTCTCATTCAACAATAATAATAATATATATCTATATTGTATGAGGAAATCTATTTCAGTCTAGCACTATACCACATAACCGTCACCAGTTCTGAAATCTTATTGATCGAATGTTAGAAGATATTATTTTTATTGATTTTATTTGTGGAGTTCTTATTATTTTAGGAATGACAACGAACGTTAACTTTTCTAAAATTCTAAGTATAATTAAAATTGTTATTTTAATCACCGCCATATGATTGGCACTGTTTTGTTTTAATTTTCCGCAACATTTAGACCTGGCTTCGCCTAGTCTTCTGCTTCTCTGTTACCTCGCTTCTGTTTATCTTTAATTAGATACGCTTGCTATATTAATAAGAATAACACAACTACGTTTTCATTGGCGAGGATCTCTAACTTTATCTATTGAGGTTCTGTGTTCAAATACGAAATGCTTTGTTAATGTCAGTGAACGCTTTGCTAATGTCAGAGCTAAAGTGAACCTAAAACTCTCGCATTACGCTGTTAACTTTGTCACATGACTAAATGGTTCGGGGTATTCGGCTCAGGATTTGTAAGGTCGTGAGTTCGATAACCGGCTGCATGTTGTGTCCTTGAACAAAACCCTTTATTGCACTTTGCTTCAGTCAATGCAGGTAACAAAAATGAGGAGTGCCTGTAATTAAAAGTGCCAGTCTTATCACATAGTGTGTCACACTGAATCTTCCTGAATTTTTGTAGATTGGAGGATAGATATTTTATCTTCCAATCCCATTACAAGTGCGCAAAACCACACAACGGCTGCGAGAAATTTATTTCTCCATGCCAACCAGGAGGAGGGAGTGGTGTCGCGATTCTACTGAGAAAAAAATCTGGCTTTTGAGACTGGTACAATCTTTATTGACCCGGAAGGCGGGTTGGTCATCCTTGATGTGACGTTCAGCAGTGGTAAGACTCTCAAGCTGGTAGGTGTCTACGCACCCCACTATTTTAGAAACCTAGAAAATTTCTTAAGCACGTCTCATGCTTTTAGCATTATTAGATGACTTTAACAGAATCTGCGATGCGCGCTTAGTTTATTTTGGCTGGAATCCAAATAGGAGGGGTAACCCATGCCTCACCGATGTACTCAGTCGATTTCAGTTGGCAGACCGGTATAGACTAGAATTTCCGGACGCTCCAGTGTGGACATGGACGAACAGCAACGGGTCTTCTAGATATTACTTAGATAGGATTATAGTTAGATGTAAGGATATGAATATAGCTAGTTGCCTACAACTACATTATGTCAGCTACAGCGATCACAAACGTGTGTCCTGTACGCTTGACTTAGGATATGTAGATAGGGACCCGGCTGCTGGAAACTCAAGCGGTCGCTTTTGTCCTGTGAGGAGTACAGGAACCGGATTAGTCAGCTAGTGAAGAGGGCACTAACCGGTGCCATTATTAAAAAGAAATGGTGGAAGCCCTCAAAAGAGCCATCACGTTTGAGTCAGTCAGGTTTAGTAATGAATTAGCAACTAAGAAGAACAGAGTAGAAAGGGACTTAGTTAAGGCACTGGAAGAGGCATTGCGGACTGGTAGTGCGTCCCAAATTTTAGTTGCGAGATTGGCGCTCGACCAACACTTTGAGGTTAAACATGAGGGGTGCATTGTTAGAACTAAGCTTGGTGCAATGGGACGAGAGGGGATCAACGCTGCAAAATGGGCCTGTATGGGAGATACCACAATAAGGTCTATGACGAATCAACACGAGCAGTTGGTAAACGAACCCGAAGAGATGTGCAAAGTTTTTTACGAGCATTTCGATTAGATTTTCGGAAGGGGCGCTGGACCGGAGCACAGGATACACCTTACGGACTTCCGCGCCGGTTTGCTGCGTCTCTCGGGGCGAGAAGCGGAATGCTGTGAAGAGCCGATTACAGCTGCGGAAATAGAGGATGCCTTGTCAGATTGTCGTGAGGACAGGTCGCCGGGATTGGGTAGTCGTCCCTATAAGCTATATAATAGCATGCCAGAATTGTTTAGGCACTTGACGTCTTGCATCTTCACCATTTGGCTGCAGAATGGGTTCACACCCAAATCTGTGAGCCGGGAAGTGGTGACGCTGCTAAGGAAGGACACAGACGAAGGGGATCTAGTGAATAACTTTCGGCCCATCACTCTGTCCAACGGAGAGTTGAAGATTTTTGGCCAAGGTATAAGCGAAAAATTGGCCCTGGTCGTGGGTGGACTCGTCGGGGAGGTGCAAACTTGCGCCATCCCCGGCCGGTCCATACACAATCCCCATCTTACGCACTATACTTTAGTGTGGGCAAGGATGGTACACTGGTCCATTTAGACCATGCTAAAGCTTTCAATAGGGTAGACCATCGGTATCTAGTAACGATTCTCGCGGCGATCGGGTTGAGCCCGATCTTTCGCAGTTGGATCACTGCCTTATACAACATCGATTCGATAGTTCGGGTAAATGGTTTCTTTTCAGAACCATTTTGTATCATGCTCTCGGTTTGTCAAGGTTGTCCACTCTCTCCGTTTCTGTATGTGTTGACTCTTGAGCCCTTACTGCGAAAGTTGGAGGGTATGAGTGGGATCCCGCGAGATCTAGGTTGTGGACGATCAATGACGGCGTACACGGATAACATCACCATCATCGTATCTGAGGCTAAACACCCACAGTGGGGAGTTTAAATCGTTAAAAACACGAGGCGGTGGAAAGAGCAATATTTAACCGGGAAACGTCGGTCGGCTTGCAGATCGTCACCTGGAGAGGGAAGTCGATGCCGCCTAACAGCGTTGTCGGACGTTGGACGGACGGTCCTGTTAAAATGCTAGGTGTCTGACTCAGCTCAGACCTCCAGTTAGAGAAAAATTGGAGCGAGGTCACGAGAAGTGTACCCCATGTAACCCAGACCTTGTCATACGTTTAATTTCATACGTTTAATTTCCTCTTTAATGAACATCGCATCACTTTAGCTTATATGTATTCATAGCAAACGCGTTTCATTGATGTCAGGGGAATTGGAGCGTATTTATCATGAAGACACTATTTATAGAGGAAAGGGAAGATCTCTGATGGCGAAAACCAATTGCGAATGGATATTCACGTTTGAATCTGGCTCAACGTATTGAGAACGAATATATACATTATAATCCTTATTCTCGCTCTACTGCGTGCACCTCGGGAAGGATCCTTATTAACTCTCTGAATGGGGATCATTCTCAAGCTGCACGAGAATAACAAGCCTTGAGCTACTATTAGAAAGGATCACTATTATCATTGTTGTTACGATTTTTGAGGCAGTGAACTGACAAAATCGTTAACAATTCGCACAAAATGATTAGGGTTATTTCCTTCAACTCTTTACCTTATGAATGCAAATTCCGTCGAGGTCAACCGTAACCTCCATCCTTTCGGAGACAATAAAATAAATCCCAGTTGAATATTTAGGTCAATGTATTTAGTTAACGATTTCTTAAAATATTGCTGGTCTTGTTCGAAAATTAGTAACCATTATTAGCATTTATTATTACTATCATTATACGTTATCTATTTCATGCATAATTTAATTAGGAGATGTGTTATCCCTAGGTTTAAAGAATATGTACCTTAACACCTCAAAACTCTTACTTAGTAGTCTTGAAGAAGGCAAGATGACAATTTCTTCTATAAATGTCTCAATTCCAATACTGTTCATCCTCTTCTGCAAGAATTTGGAAGTTCTACTAGGAAGTTCTACAGGAATAATGTTTCTATTTGTGTTCCACAGTCTCTTCATCTCTCTGACTACTTTTGATACTCCTGAATAACTCAGTTTATTTGATTTCATCTCTGCTGTCTTACAGAAATAAAATCTATGATCATTAAGTTGTTTTGCTTCTGTTCTCTGATTATATATGGTCGCTTTCTTTTAAGGTTATAAATAGCCTGAAATAGTAAATCCTATAAAATCCGTTAACTTCTACAGCCTCTTGTTCAATCTGTCTGTTACTTCAAATTCGCAGATATGGTTACCTTCCCAATACTCTCTTTTACCAAAGGAATCATGCTTGCTCTTATTCTCATATTGTGCGAGTTTAATGCTCTCGCAAACGAGTAGGCGTTAAAGCTTTCGTCTTCTTTTCTATACATTCAACATTTCCGGCTTAATGAACGGCTATAATTAACCACTCAGTTCTTTGTTCCATTGTTCACGCTCTAGGTTTGTTTCATGAATAGGCCATGCAATATCTCTGACCCTTTCTTCTTCTTTCTGATCTACTGTTTCAATAACTTCTACAGTATTTCTAGCCTCAGATAATGGCCCTTCCTCAGTCTGCAAAACATAATGTAGATTTTCAAACCTCAAAGAAGATATCTTCGGCCTTCAACAAATCTCTGATTCCTTTCGTTCTTGGTAAATAGATTTTGTCAATATTACTTTCAGGTTTTTTCTGTATTACGCATCCGGAGCTACTTCGTATTCTTTCATACAATTCCTGTAACTGTAACTTCTTATTTCTTAAAAAATGGCGCAGAGAGTTTTTATGCTGACATGACTCCGGCATTGATTACCTTGATGATATTACACCAACTTTATTTCATTTCAAGAACTTTCCTATGATTTGTTGTCGTTGCATAATTTTCTTTTCATTTCTTTTCCCATTAACCTTTCAGTATGCAGTACCTCTAGGCACTTGTACCGTTCTTTTCCATTTATCTAATAATATCATCTTGTGGTATGGTTATCCATACAAATGTAGAATCTTGACCTTTCTTCATATCAAATATTGTACATTTCTTCCTCTAAATTACTGACTACTTTGCTACTAATTATTCTTACTGTTTGAACAAGAGAATCCGATTCGTTCCCATTTCGGCGTTTATAATCATCCATATAATACAAATGTTTATTTTCTCCTTTATTGTAGCAAGCTCATCTACAGATTTAAATTTTCAGTATACTTTTGAAAGGGATCGACACAAATGTATAATATAAAGCCTTGTGCCTATAACAGAAAGGATTGCTATTGTAACAAGTATCATCTTAGTTGTTGGTAACGTTGCTTATTATACAAGGGAGGATCGTGAGCAGTTAGTCGTCAGAAATATTTTGCAGTATGTAATTCCACCACTTTAAACGCTGTATCTTTAAAAAAACAAAAAAAACAAAACAAAAACAAGAGCGTATAGTGACACATTAATTCGTTAAAATAACAGTAATGTTGAGCGGTGATTTTCATTTAATGTACTCACTCTCCAGATAGTATAACGATGTTAAATATTAGAAATTTATAATTTTCCGTTAATCGATTTTTACAGAAAGTAGCATTACAATATTTAAACAGATTTCAACATTTGGAAAATTGTTTAATTAACTTACTTGTCTGTAAACATTATTAGAAAGGTGTAAACAAACGAAGACAACAAAAATTTTCGTTATCAAAATGTTTTATTGTGTATAAACTCAACAGATCAGTAACGTGCTCAAAATATACAAGTGACATTTGTTGTAGATGCACTCACCTTTCACATTTTATATATATATATATATATATATATATATATATATATATATATATAGATGTGTGTGTAAGTATATATTTATGTATTACATGTTATCCAATCAGTTTTTCCCAGTACAAATAAGTTACAATAGATTTGATAGACCAATCAATAAATCGAAGATACCGTGTTTCACGCACGCCGTTCAATATTTGACATGATCTTTCAGCGGAGATATCAGTGTGAGGGCCGGAACAATATCCATTGAAAACTATAGCGCTCATTAGCAAGAACAAAAAAAGAAAAAAAAAACGTTTACAGAAATAAGATAAAAATGGAAATATAGGATTTTAATAAATTAAAACGAAAGTTTCTGATCAGACTTATTAGGGTAAGACGATAATGTAAAATCATACATTTGCCAAAAACAAAAAAAATATAAAATAAAATAAAATAATAATAAAAACCGGAAAATCAGCGCGTTAGTAACATCCATCGTTCTCACCTTCTGTCACATGATCAATATCACCATGATTATCACCATCACCGTCAGCAATTGTATTTCGAAATATAATTACAATTGTATTTCCTATTATTATTATTATTATTATTATTATTATTATTATTATTATTATTATTATTATTATTATTATTATTATTATCATTATTATTATCATTATTATTATTATTATTATTATTATTATTATTATTATTATTATTATCGTAACATCAACAACGATGTAATGCCGACACAGAAAATAGTAAGAATATTTATTACGGCTAGGATATTTTAAACAGTTGTAGCAATAACAATAACAAGAACAACAAATAATAATGGTAAATGAATAATAACAATAACAAATAATAATAAACAAATGATTAACAATACTAACTTTTTATAAAAAACCGCGTCAAACAAATGACTGGTAATGCAGCATTAACGTTAAGATATTACAATATTAGCGAAGAATCAAGAATGTTCATAGCAAAAATAATGTGATACACATATACGAATAACCATGTGCTTATATAAGCCTAAGTATCATAGATAGTGACATATTAGAGGTTCGTGTTGTTCTTTCAAGTTTGCTCTTGCTCTGAAACCAAACTGCAAAGGTTATAAGTTTTCCGATGATAATATAGCTAGCGTCTAGATCGAAGACACAATCATTCATTCGTGCGAAAGCATTTATCACTGAACAAACCATAAACATTATCTTGAATCAATGCATCAAAACAGGTAAATTGAAAGATATATATATATATATATATCATATGTATATATATATATATATATATATATATATATATATATATATATATATAAGGTGTAATCTCCATGTCCTTTTATGTAGTATGTTTAGATTTCTTTAAACTCGGCCGAAATTGATTGTCAGTATATAACGGGAAGACTTCATATAGGTTATTCCATCTGATTATTTGAAATGGTAAGTGACAATTTTATATCGCATGCACGTTTTTGTTTAAATCTAATCTCATCGATCCATGTATATATATATATATATATATATATATATTAGACATGGATGTATATGCATGCATAATATTTCCCAACTATACCTGTTTTCATATTCCATTCTGAAAAGCAAATAGGTGTAAATATGCGTTTTCACTTGGAATTGTGATTTTGATTTTTGTATTCTTTCCTAAATCAGACCAGATGTTTGATACTCAAAGGCACGTTTCAAAATGTAATTTGCAGCAAGAAAATCATTCCTGTTTACAAACCACTCTGTTCCTTCTTTCATTCATCTGCCTGATATCACATAACAGGTGCCTGAAAGAATATTTACGGTACAACGAGCTTTCAATCATTTCACCAAGATCAGAGAGCGCATAAGTTGCTTGGCGATTTACCTCCATTTGCAACTAACTAGCTAAAAAAAAAAAAGGGAAAATTTTCGAAAAAAAATGTCCTTAAACTAATCTTTCCGACTAATTGAATTGTTGCGTATTGACTAAAGCGAAATCTGTAACATAAGTGAAATGATAATCGCATCAAGAACGTACCGCAAGGTTGAAACAAATGATTCTGCAAGAATGGGTTCCCTTTAGCATCAGTTGCTATGGCAAAGACATTTTAGAAAAGCCTCCGTTTGCAAACTTACTGAT